>NC_081531.1:4410093-4507593 GCF_030273125.1 Centropristis striata | reverse complement strand
ACGAAAAAACATGAAAATGATTTAAAAATGCACAAAATAGTATGTCTGGAAGTACTTTAGGCCTAACCCTGTTCTCCTTCCTGCGCTAGGGTAGTGGTTTTGGTGCCTAAAGCTGAAAGTTTTACAGCATTAACATGCTTAAACAGCGATCATGGTGTTTAAAACATGGCAGCAAGTGTTTGAAACAGCCACATTTCACATTTCATAGGATACCAAGCTATATTTCATATAGATTGCACTGCAAAAGTTTCCATAAGGCCTCATAGGAAACCGTCCATGAGAATAAGTTGAATAAAGTCTTAGTTATAATCTGTGCTGAGATATATCAGATTGTGTGTTGAAGTGTAATGCTACGTTGTCAAGAGAAAAACAGATGGTTCTCTCATGTTTTTTGAAAAAATATAACCATAACGTTAGCACTCTTGTGCATTCTAAAACCTGAAAAAAAATGAGAAAGATGTGATTTTGAATGCAGGTGAGTCCTGGGAAGAGGAAAGAAAACAAACTCATTTAGCAGAATTGGTTTTTCATGTTGAGGCAATATGTTTTTAGTAGTACCTTGTGCTGGTGTAATCTGCATAATGCCACTTTGTGTCTGGATTGGTCTGTTTGGAGGCGTAGGTCACAACAGCTGGCACATTGTGGGATTTCGCCTCATGTCTCACAGGAAGACCACTGCTGGAGATTTTACCACATCTCTCTTACAATTGCCAACGTTTATCTGGAGCAGCACAAAATCACACAGTTTACAGGCTTTTTTTACTAGAGTTTCTGATTTACAGTCAGTATGGTGGGAAGGCTGGTCAGGCTGTTGTGCACTATAATTTGTATATAACACACCAGGAATGAGCCAGGAAATGCAGGATAATACAGCACATACTAAGAGTTGTTGTTAGATGTGACCTTTTGTCACCATGGTGATTATGATGGAAGCAAAGGAGGTCAGGTGATGCATTATAAAGGCCTACAAAGTCCAGGAGGAGGAGGAGTTTGGGGCCAAAAACAGGACTTTCATGATGGAAACTGGCGTTTAAATCTCCAGATTACATGTGTAAGTAAACGTCTGTCACTATGTGAAGTAGTTACATTGGTAACGCAGCCACCAAACATATTTACATACAAACATGCATCCATCCGTCCATTCTCATTTGCTTATCCGGGGCCGGGTCGCAGGGGCAGCAGGCCATCGCCCCTCTCCCCAGCCACAACGTCCAGCTCCTCCTGGACCCCGAGGATTTCCCAGGCCAGGCCAGGCCAGGCGACAGATATAATCCCTCCACTGTGTTCTGGGTCTTCCCCGGGGCCTCCTACCAGATGGACGTATACTTAATGTTATCCCACCATGGGTGAGACCAGTATAATATGTAATAGCCTGGTTGGAATGATTAGAATTATAACATTCTGAATCATCCATCCAGCCATTCTCGTCCGCTTATCTGGGGCCGGGTCGCGAGGGCAGCAGGCTAAGCAGGGCATTCCAGAGTTCCTTCTTCCAGCCACAACGCCCAGCTCCTCCTGGGGGATCCCAAAGCGTTTCCAGGCCAGGAGAGAGATATAATCCATCCACAATGTTCGGGGCCTCCTACCAGTTGGACATGTCCAGAACACCTCTAACAGGAGGCGCCCAGGAGGATCCTTACCAGATGCCCAAACCACCTCAGCTGACTCCTTTAGAGGAGAAGGAGCAGCGACTCTACTCCGAGCTCCCTCCGGATGTCTGAGCTCCTCACCCTATCTCTAAGGCTGAGCCCAGCCACCCTACGGAGGAAGCTAATTTCAGCCGCTTGTATCCGCGATCTCGTTCTTTCGGTCACTACCCAAAGCTCATGACCATAGGTGAGGGTTGGAACGTAGATGGAGCGGTAAATCGAGAGCTTTGCCTTCAGGCTCAGCTCCTTCTTCACCACAACGGTCAAGTACAACGCCCGCATCACTGCCGATGTAGCACCAAACCGCCTGTCCATCTCATGCTCCATTCTACCCTCATTCATGAAAATTAATTTGCTTGCCTGGGCGTGCTGACCCCCGTCTTCAGCAGCTAGTTACAAACAAAAGTGGTTAAACAAAACCATGATCTTTATTTCTAAACTTACAAGTACTTACTAACAAGTAGTTTTGTTGGCTTTTGTTACCATTTCACAATGTTTACCATGTGTCTTAAACTGCATTTACATAAGATTTGACACAAACTGATACAAACTTTATGAGGATATGTTAGACAAGTACATAGAACATTAAGACTGTAGGCATTTCCGTTAATGTATATTAATGTTAATGTTATGTTAATGTATGTTTCTGCAACTTAAAAAAAAAGTTCAATTTATTTTATTAATGCCATCCAACTTTTCTTCACACTTCTCTGAATCCAAACGTCTGTGTTGACCCAATTGTACGGTGTCTCTCTTTGATGTTGCATCCTCAATTCAATTAAATAAATCCAGTAATAAACAGAAATACATTTTAACAGCTAATTGGGCCAGATATGCTGCTGCACTGCATAATGACAGAGCTTGCTACCTACTTATAACAACTAATTCAGCTAGCCCTCTGTTGTATGAGATACATTTTCTTCTATAAAATGATCTTCTTTTATTAAATTCTTCTGAAGAAGAAGAAGATTTTTGTTGCATAAGTGGTAATATGTTATAATTATTACCAAACTTCTGCATGTAGCATAAAACTGTCCTGATGCATCATCTTCTGTGTGGCCTTGTCCCTCAGATATTGGCTTAGATATTGGGCCTCTTTTGGAATCTGTGCTACTGATTAGTTTGCTAATGTAACAGGTACCATCCTTGTTCGTTTATTTGACATAAAAAGGTATTTGGAGACTGCATGAAGTCTTTAATGAAGTCTTCTTGTAGGACCCCAGTAGGTCCAAGGTAAAAGCGGTAACTAACATAAAAATGTTGATGGTATTTGACCCAGGAATGAATGGACCAAAGGAGAATAAATCAACAATAGAGCAGTGAAAAAAAAACGAGACTGTACTGTACAAATAGCACAACATAAATAATACAGTTGACCAAGTGACTTTATCATGGATGATAACTGGCAAAAAAACAAAAAAAAAACTAATGTCAAAACACACAAACAAGGGAGAAAAGTAGCTAAACTGATGCCAAAAGAATGAAATATGTAAATAAAAATAGCCCAACTTAGAGATAATTACACCAACTAACTGCTGCAAACAAATAGTCAATTAAAAATCCTACTCTGACTTTCCGAGGGTTAGGGTTAGGGATGGTTAGGGTTAGGGTTGGTTAGGGTTAGGGTTAAGGATGGTTAGGGTTAGGGTTGGTTAGGGTTAGGGTTAAGGAGGGTTAGGGTTAGGGATGGTTAGGGTTAGGGTTGGTTAGGGTTAGGGTTAAGGAGGGTTAGGGTTGGTTAGGGTTAGGGTTAAGGAGGGTTAGGGTTAGGGTTAAGGAGGGTTAGGGTTAGGGTTAAGGAGGGTTAGGGTTAGGGTTGGTTAGGGTTAGGGATGGTTAGGGTTAGGGATGGTTAGGGTTAGGGTTAGGGTTAAGGAGGGTTAGTGTTAGGGATGGTTAGGGTTAGGGTTAGGGTTAGGGTTAGGGTTAGGGAGGGTTAGGGTTAGGGATGGTTAGGGTTAGGGATGGTTAGGGTTGAGGTTGGTTAGGGTTAAGGAGGGTTAGGGTTAAGGAGGTTTAGGGTTAAGGAGGGTTAGGGTTAAGGAGGGTTAAGGTTAGGGAGGGTTAGGGTTAAGGAGGTTTAGGGTTAAGGAGGGTTAGGGTTGAGGAGAGTTATGGTTAAGGAGGTTTAGGGTTTAGGAGGGTTAGGGTTAAGGAGGGTTAAGGTTAGGGAGGGTTAGGGTTAAGGAGGTTTAGGGTTAGGGAGGGTTAGGGTTAAGGAGGTTTAGGGTTAGGTAATAGGGTAAAAGGGGGTAATCAGAAATTTCCGATTTCGTAAAAATTTAATTTGCTAATAACTTTTGATAAGAAAGTCGTAGGGACATGTGGGTGGGCTCTACGTCGCCGAAATAGCAGGGGTAGACACCAATTGGACACTTGTGGGAGGTACCGTTCAAAAGTTATGGACGTGTCAAAAATCCCCATAGGAATACATGTAAAAGGTGAAAATTTTACAAAGTGTCCACTCCGAAGTGAGACTTTCTTGAATAACTCGAGAACGCTAAGTTGTACATGGTCAAACTTGGTGTCTACCCCCCTATTTAATGTATAAGGAACACGTAGACACCAAGTATAAGTGAGGGTTAGGGTTAAGGACGGGATAACTGGTGATTGGCTGATGGATACAGGATCCTGGAGCAGTGAGAGCAAAGAGTCCTTCTCTGTCAAGACAGACTCTACTGATATCACTATAGCTGTCATGAACTTCTTTAAAAATGTATCAAGAGTAGATGTCATGGCTACGAGGGGTAACAGGCCTCAAGAACTGTGATGAGAGCCCTGATGAGGGTGTTTTTTTGGCCCTTATCTGAGTCCTTTCTTGGCTGGTTGACACAAAGTAGATCAGCTCTGCAGTAGCAGGCTGAGGTGGAAATTAAATAGTGGTAACCATGCTTGTGAGGTTTATTTTAGGAGATACAGATCCATTAAAACATGTCTAGACTAGCCCCCTTGCTGATCGTTCAGTGTGTTCTCATAAATGGCTTGATATGATTTCACAAAAACTGGTGCAGCATGGTTCATATTATATCCTACAAAATAATAGCTGTATTTTAAACAGCTGGCGGTCCCTCTATTAAACATCTTTGTTCACCTCCTTCTGCTGCAGCACTTCATGAGTCTTTGTATGCTTTAATAATGGACACAATTTTTTGGGAATTACTATAAAACTGTTCATGAAAACAGCAAATATATACATGTTCAGCTACACTTTGGCTTGGTTTCAATTCATACACAAAAAGTTTTCTTCAGCAGAGCATCTTTTCTTCAGCAGCCACATTAATAGTCTAAAGCAGGGGTCTCAAACTCAAATTACATGGGGGCCGCTGGAGGAAGTATCAAAATGACCAAAAAAAGACACAAAATGACAGAAAAAAAACAAAATTAATAAAAAGACACAAAATGACCAAAAAAAAAGAGACACAAAATGACCAAAAAAGACACAAAATGATCAAAAAAGACACAAAGTGACTGAAAAAAACACTAAATTACTTTAAAAAAGAGACAAAATTACCAAAAAGAGACACAAAATCATTAAATAAGGACACAAAGTCATTTTAAAAAGACACAAAATTACCAAAAAAAGACACAAAATTACAAAAAAATACACAAAATTACCAAAAAAAGACACAGAATTACCAAAAAAGACACAGAATTACCAAAAAAGACTCAGAATTACTTTTTAAAAAGACCCAAAATTAGAAAAAAGAGACACAACATTACCAAAAAAAGACCCCAAATTACCAAAAAAAAAGGAATTAAAGGGACTTTCCACACACAACACGGTAGAGTGCCATTCATATAAAACTCACATTAAACTTTCATATCAAGGTGGGGGCCACAAAATATCATCACGAGGGCTGCAATTGGCCCGCGGGTCACGAGTTTGAGACCCATGGACTAAAGAGAAGTGTTTTTGTTATTAACCTACCATCACTGATATAAATGGCGAAGACAAAATAATAGAAAACACCTCACAGTAAAATGTAATAGAGTCCAATGAAGCAGAAAGGTATAAAAATATGGAAATATCATAAAATATGGACCCCAACAAGGTTCTGAGATTATGAGACACTGAAAAACTTACTGGGGTTTTTCAAGAAGACATGGCATTGACTTCTCCTGTCTGGTTGTCTCTTCAATCCAGTGCTTTTGATCATATTGACAGGAAGTTTTACACCTCTTGAGCATTGACTTTTTCATATAAAATCCTTACATGAACTGTTCTCTGTCAGGAGAGTCACAGAGATCTTCCTGGAGATAACAAATATCCTCTTTCAAACTTGTCCAAGCACGCCGGCAGAAGTATAAATGCTCAATTTCAACGGCTCATTTCTTCTATTTTTCAGCGCTCAAATGCCAACAGCATCCCTGCTGGAGTCCTCCACATCCAGCCCTGGGAAAATGTCTTATAGTATACGTGTTAGTAGTTTTGATAGCAGGTATCAACCGATTTTGTCTGACCCAATTTGATGCCAGACATTGTGTCGGCCTCCTGATGATACAGAAACAGATGTGCTGTCATGTTTTATAGTTTAGATAAAGAACAAATAGGTCTGTGAGATGTCAATCTGTCAGGCATGTAGCTCCCACTGTTTGTGATGCACAGTGGAAAAGCTGCAGTGATGTTTGCATTTATAAAAGATATCTCTACTGTGGATCTGACTGCAGCCTCCTGCTATTTTCCCAACAGTATCACACATGTGCTGCATGCATGATAGCAGCAATTCATCACTATGTAACACAAACACATAGAATGAATCAACTGGGAGAGGCTCTACTGTACAGTAGGTTTGTCAAGCTTTCTGGAGCTTCTCATTTCTGCAAACCACAGATACGTAGAATGTCTTTTTTTGTCTGTTGACGGAGCAGTGGGATGTTAAAAGACAGGAAGGCCCCCTGTTGGGCCTACGGCGGTGGATGGCACCAACCATTGTAGGACTTTAAACTAGGACACCAGTGTTTGCTTCCAGTTGTTGCATTCTAATAAATAAAACATTGGGTCAACAAAAAAAAGTATGTTAACGTTTTCCACTAGAATTTTTAAGTTAAGCCAACTGCTGGCTATTACTTTAATTCAAAGCAATGTTCTGAGTCTGGTGAATTAGCTTTTCTAAGTAACATCAACTGAACATGAAATCAGCATTTTCGTCTCCCTGACGCGTCGCCATTTTTCCATTAGCTCTGTGTTTCTGTTGCTAGGTGAGGTTACCGCTAGTTGAGGTTACCGCTAGGTGAGGTTACCTCTAGGTGAGGTAACCGCTAGTTGAGGTTACCGCTAGGTGAGGTTACCTCTAGGTGAGGTTACCACTAGGTTAGGTTACCACTAGGTGAGGTGACCGCTAGGTGAGGTTACCTCTAGGTGAGGTTACCACTAGATGAGGTTACCTCTAGGTGAGGTTACTGGTAGGTGAGGTTGCCGCTAGGTGAGGTTACCGCTAGGTGAGGTTACCTCTAGGTGAGGTTATCTCTAGGTGAGGTTACCACTAGATGAGGTTACCGCTAGGTGAGGTTACCTCTAGGTGAGGTTATCTCTAGGTGAGGTTACCGCTAGGTGAGGTTTCCACTATGTGAGGTTACCACTAGGTGAGATTACCGCTAGGTGAGGTTACCGCTAGGTGAGGTTACCAATAGGTTAGGTTACCACTAGGTTAGGTTACCGCTAGGTGAGGTGACCGCTAGGTGAGGTTACCTCTAGGTGAGGTTATCTCTAGGTGAGGTTACCACTAGATGAGGTTACCTCTAGGTGAGGTTACTGCTAGGTGAGGTTACCTCTAGGTGAGGTTACCACTAGATGAGGTTACCTCTAGGTGAGGTTACCTCTAGGTGAGGTTATCTCTAGGTGAGGTTACCACTAGATGAGGTTACCTCTAGGTGAGGTTACCGCTAGGTGAGGTTACCTGTGTATGCTGCAGGAGGGATGTTACACACGCTCTTATTCTCGTGATATAGTCTATTTTTAAACTTTTCTATAGTGATTTTTCTATTTAAATAGATGAATAAACGTTTAATGTAGCCCTTATTTAGTTGTTTTTGTCCCACTAATGAATTAAATGCTGACTCATCTATATTTAACACATTAGATTTATTACACCCTTTAAAATCAAGACAGTGGCGTTCACTGCATACACTGTCCACACTGCTGTGAAAGAGAAATGTCCATAGATAAGCAACAACTACTTCTGCATTTAAGTACCGGATGCAGTAAAAAAAGGCAAATCAAATCCAATCAAAATTACTTTATTTATCCCCGAGGGGAAATTCACTTAGTCTGTATATATATATATATATATTGAAGTCATGCCTAAAGGTCCTCTGAATGAGTTTATATCTGGAGTATTTTTTGGTTGTTTTTTTTTTACTCAACTTTAATGTCCCAGTGAAACAGTAGAGCGCCTGTAGCTTCTGTACTGTGACACAACTTGCACTGAAAGAGAATATTTGAGTGGTGTACAATGACAAGAGGGATTTAAATGAAATCTTTAGCTTTTGAATGGACCACATACTGTGCCCTGAATCAATAGCTATCAGCAATCTGAAACTGAGCTGAGATTGAATCCCGGTTTCATCACCAGGTCTAATGTCCACTCAACTCCATCTAACACACCATCCTGAAACACAGGAGGGAAGATTTCTCATTTGATTTGACTGAAGGCTCATACTGGCCAAATCAAGACGAGAACAGCTTGATTTACTATTGTAAATCTGTAAAATAAACACCAACACTGAAAAAGTCTCAGTGCTGACAAGCTGATTTAGTAGGACTTTGCAATGAAACTGAGCCAGGACATTTTCCAACAGTGCTACAGAGGACCGTTAGCTCCTCCTTTTATCAGATCCCTATATTCAGATTCCTGTCTATTCCTGATACACGCCACAATAGCAGTGTCGTCCGAGTACTTCTGGATGTGACAGGACTCAGACTTGTAATTGAAGTCCGCTGTGTACAGTGTAAAAAGGAGTGGAGCCAGAACAGTGCCCTGTGGAGCCCCTGTGCTGCTCATTAATGTCCCAGAAACACAGTTCCCCAACCTGACATACTGTGGTCTTCCTGTCAGCTAATCTGTGATCCAGGAGATGAAGAAAAGATCCACTCCCATCTCTGTGAGCTTGTTTTTAAGTATGTTGGGTTGGATGGTGTTTCAATGTGCTTTACTATTGTAAATCTGTAAAATAAACACCCACACTGAAAAAGTCTCAATGCTGACAGGTGATTTAGTAGGACCCCTCACTGTGTTATCTGACAGTGGTACATTCTTAAATTTGTTAGCCACCTGCGGTCCACATAGTATCTCAGCCAAGCAGGTTTAATCAGTATTTCCTCAATGTTGTGTGGCTTTTTGGCTTGCGCAATAAAATCCACAACCGTTGGCTGCTTCTGGTCGCTTCCAGCTTCATTAAAACTGTCCATAATGTTTTGGGGCCTGTTTGTGACAACGAGTTCCCTTTTTCTGAGGAAAATTTTTTTGGGTTTACCCACCGTCTCAGGATGTTTAGCTGTCTGGTGTTGCTTCAGCTTGCAGGGTTTCATTTGCCAGTTTCTCACTGCAAAAGATGCATTCGGCTACCTCTAGGCGAGGTTACCGCTAGACGAGGTTACCGCTAGGCGAGGTTACTACCGCTAGGTGAGGTTACCTCTAGGTGAGGTTACCGCTAGGCGAAGTTACCGCTAGGCGAGGTTACCTCTAGGTGAGGTTACCTCTAGGTGAGGTTACCGCTAGGTGAGGTTACCGCTAGGTGAGGTTACCACTAGGCGAGGTTACCTCTAGGTGAGGTTACCGCTAGGTGAGGTTACCTCTAGACGAGGTTACCGCTAGGTGAGGTTACCTGTGTATACTGCAGGAGGGATGTTATACACACCCTTATTCTCGCGATATAGTCTATTTTTTAATTTTTCTATAGTGATTTTTTAGTTAAATAAATTAATAAATAGGGGGGTCGGGCCCCCCCGGTTGGGAATCACTGACCTATGTGATTGTTGGCTGCAAAGCCTTTCCACTCACTTGCCAGAAAGAGTCTCCCCTCATCTTGTGACAGTGGCGTTCACTGCACACACTGTCCACACTGCTGTGAAAGAGAAATGTCCCTAAATAAGCAACAACTTCTTCTGCATTTAACTACCGGATGCAGTAACAAAAGTCAAATCACATCAAATCAAAATTACTTTATTTATCCCGGAGGGTAAATTCAGCTAGTCTGGTATCTCTGCTAGAATGAGACAGTCTCATGGCTGTAGGAGAGAAGAATCTTTTGGATCTCTCTGTCCTGCAACAGAGAGAGAGGAGCCGTCCACTGCCTCAAATTTCACTTAAAAATTTTGCTAAACCTGGCAATTGCTATAGATTTCAAATCCCCCCAAAAAACTATATCTGAGGAAAATAGCCAGGTTTTTTTTCTTTCACCGCAACTGCTTCTGGTTTTGCGGTATGCTTGATCTGCAACGAGAAAAGACCAGAAAATGACACAACATGTTTGACTGTTTCACTTGTTTTAAGTGTTTTGGTCCTTAATTATCTCAATAAGATATTACAGCTTGTTACTGAGATTGTATGACCTATACTGAGTAAATACATGCTTGAAACTAGAATATCAAAAGTTACAAAGCTTTTTCATCAACACTTACAAGTATAAAACTGCTATTTCAAATTAATCATTTCTGATTTCAAGCATAACTAAGAAATCATAACTTTGACATAATTTTACCTCTTCACATACTTAAAACAAGCAGCCAGATGGAATCAATTGTTTAATTATTAATGAAACCATAGAAGTGTGTGTTGTTGTGTAGTGTGTATGTAATTAACTAGTAATTGACACTTGATATTTAAACATTTAACATGAAACATTTAACAACAACAATAAAAAAAAAGACTTTTTATTAGTTAGAATACACTAATTATAAGGTATTTTTGGGTTCGTTAAGATCAGATATTTTTACTTTTTCTGGAAAGTCTTGACAAGCCAAATTTTCTTGTTCCATTGGCAGATAATTATGCTATTTTTAGGCAAAATACACCTAATTTTGGTACTTTTTTTCCTTGTTTTTGAGAGGTGGCTTTTTGCAGTGTGGACAACCAACTGTGTTTCTGACATCAGTCAAAAATACTTTTTACTATACTATTTCACAATTTATGTGTGTGCTTTGAAAGGCTAAACTGCAAAAACATGTATTTCTACTTGCTCATCCAAATGCTAGTTGGAAAAAAAAAAAAAAATCATAAATCTCTGTCTGACAGAGCTTTTTTTGAGGATGTTCCCACAATATCAGTGTTGGGGTTGTCTTCCGGACTAATAACAAATTACACAAAAATAATTTCCAACCTGTCAAGATAGAAAACACTTAAAAACACAGTGAAGTGCTAAATTCTTAAATGCTACATACTTATATCAGCTCCTTTAATTGCAGTGTCAAATCAGCAGCAGATATTGAAGCATTGGGACTTAATTTGAGTATGAGCTTTCAGTAAATATTCACACGGACAAGTGGTGCTCTCTCTTTTTCTAATTACAAGACAAATCAAGAGTCCATCAGCAATCAGCAATAATTGCTGTAAAGACTCGTTTCCGATTGCTGCTTTTCACCACAGCGGAGAAGAGACATCTCTGGAAATGTATCTTGCAGAATACACATAGATTGGCTAATTTTACTTGGGTTGAAGCCATGCCTCTAATCAGTGTCTCAAAGAAACAGCTGTGCTAGTACAGGTGGGAAGATTTAGTTTTGCTTGTGGCAAACAATGTGCAATCTATAGTTTGTTACTGTGTGAAAAGAAGAAGAAGGGTTACAAGAGCACAGGGTTCACCCTTTTTATATTTGTTACTATTCTCTGTGTTGTGAATGCTGATAATGTCATTGAATAGAGTGACAACTTTTTTATTACTTTCTTATTATTGCATTCTAGTAAGGTGAGCTAGATCCAGGATCCTGGTCCTCCATCAGAATACATGTGGGAGTTTCACAAAAAAAGGACACAAATTGACCAAGAAAAGACACAAAATGAATAAGAAAAAGACACAAAAAGACACAAAATGAGTAAGAAAAAGACACAAAATTAATAAAAAAAAAGACAAAATGACTAAAAAAAGACACAAAATGACCAAAAGACACAAAAAGACCAAAAAAGACACAAAATGACTAAAAATGACAGAAAAAACACAACATGAGTAAAAAAAGACACACAATTACTAAAAATGACTAAAAAAAGACACAAAATAAACAAAAAAGACACAAAATGACAAAAAAGACAAAATGAGTAAAAAAAGACACAAAATGAGTAAAAAAAGACACAAAATGACCAAAAAAGACACAGATGACTAAAAATGACTAATAAAAGACACAAAATAACCAAAAAAGACACAAAATGACTAAAAAAGACACAGCAATGTCATGTTGTTACTATTCTCTGTGTTGTGAATGCTGATAATGTCATTGAATGGAGTGACAACTTTTTTATTACTTTCTTATTATTGCATTCCAGTAAGGTGAAGTAGATCCAGGATCCTGGTAGTGTGCATGCTGGCTCTCTGCCACGTCTTACTGGGCTGTTTGAAAGAACTGAGATCCTGTTAATAGAGTTTGTATAAGCTGTGCATTGCCTGCTATGTAGAGTCATAAAATCAACTGTGAAAAGGTGTATTCTGTGCTGGTATCTGTGATTATTTGATACTACATACAGTTCAGCACCCTGACAGACCCACAAACACAGTCATTCCAGATTGCTTTATATTATTGCTTTATATTTATTACCGCATTTCTACCATTAAAGCCGGGGGCGCTGTTGCATTATTCTACTGTTAAAGCTGGGGAAGCGGATACGTCGTATTTGTAGTTTTTTCCACCTATTTTTGGTCTCTTGGCCAATGAAATGCATCAGAATACATGTGGGAGTGTGACCAAAAAAAGACACAAAATGAGTGAAAAAAGACACAAAAAGACACAAAAATAGTAAAGAAAACACAAAATGAGTAAAAAAAAAAGACACAAAATGACTAAAAAAGACACAAAATGACAGAAAAAGACACAAAATGACCAAAAAAGACACAAAGGGACCAAAAAAGACACAAAATGAGTAAAAAAAAGACACAAAATGAAAAAAAGGACACAAAATGAGTAAACAAAGACACAAAATGAAAAAAAAGACAAAATTACTAAAAAAAGACACAAAATTACTAAAAAAGTAACAAAATGACAAAAAAAGACACAAAATGACTGAAAAAAGTAACAAAATGACCAAAAAAAATACACAAAATGACAGAAAATGACCAAAAAGACACAAAATGACTTTAAAAAGACACAAAATGACAAAAAAAGAAGACACAAAAATACAACATGGCATTAAAACATTTTTAAGTGGTGAATACAGGCAGGATGGAAAGGATCCAAAAGTGGACAAAACAGCCCAAAGAGACTCAAAGAGACTTTCCATTATTCCATTATCACCACCACTTTTCTGTTATGGCTGTCACCATGACAGCAATTTCACAACACATTTCCAACACTTCCTTTGGGTTAGATTTGAGCCGGTTTGTGATCCCTTGTGTTTCCTCGTTGAAAGTGATTTGTCAGTGAGTGGCCATCAGATGAAGGTCACAGAGTCAATCTGGTATCAGTCACCTACTGTAGCCAACGGTCACACATGGCAGTGATTACTTCACCTCGCTGCTCCGCTCTGTCACTGGAACTGTGTCTCACATGGAGGTCACACATTAACAAACGCTCAATTTCATTTCAATTCATCAGCACAATTTGCTCTTACAAGACAAATCTATTTGATTAATAAAACTAGAAATAGTTGGCCAGACATCTAATAATGTAGCTGTAAATGTATCCACGGCAACGTGTCAATAAAGTTATATATATATAACGCTATATAGATATAAAATGGTATGTTTATCGGTTTGGTCTCATAACTTTGACCCTTTCACTGTATTTTTACTTAATGACAGTTTGTTTGAATGTTTTGTTCATTAACCGCTAAACGTCCTTTTTTATATCTATATAACGTTATATATAACTTTATTGACACGTTGCCGTGGATACGCATTGTTCCGCTTCTCTTCTGATGACGGCTCTCCTTGTTAGTGACCTGTCAATCAAAGGTAGCCCCGCCCCAAAATCATACTATTATCTTCTATTTTCTTCTAAATGGGGCCATTATCTGAACTATTAACATCAAATTGTCTTGAAGAACATTTTTTTTACTAGTGATTGAGACCACTGAGGCACTTCCTGGTTGGCCTCCCTGCTCAGACCTGGAGATTGCCGCCTGGGTCAGACATTAACAAATGTTCAATATCATTTCAATTCATCAGCACAATTTGGTCTTACAAGACAAATCTATTTGATTGATAAAACTAGAAATAGTTAGCCAGACATCTAATAATGTCGCTGTAAACCTACAGTAAGAATATAGTCATTTTTCAAAGTGAGGATGAGTAAAATCCATTCATGTAGTGACATCATAGACTGTATGTAAATAATGGACATATAGTCACCGTGGCGTCATCTGTTGGTTTCATTTGGCAAAAACCAAAAACCAAATGTACGTTACTTACCTCAGAAAAATGAACAGCGACTCCTTGGTTTAGTCCAACCAAACGCTGAACAAGACATTTTAATGAACAAAACGTTCAAATAACCTGTCTGACTGTTAAGAGAAAATACAGTGAAAGGGTCAAAGTTATGAGTCAGTATTCCAGGTTTCCTCAATAAGTTTGTTTTTGATCATCATACATCCTATTTTTTTATGTTTTCCTTTATTCATTTTTGAATAAAATCCCCTTTTGTGTCACTAGTCTTCTAATGCACAACATGGGTGAAAAATGAAAGTTTTAGCTAAGTAGCTTCTTAAGCTAACTACTTAGCTAACTTCTTGGCTAAGTATTTAGCTAAATAGCTTGCTAAGCTAACTACTTAGCTAACTTCTTGGCTAAGTATTTAGCTAAGTAGCTTGGTAAGGAGAAGGGAGGGGTGGGTTTTGTCATTTTTATTGTCTGTTTTTATTCTTATTTTTTGTAAAGCATTTTGTGTTACATATCTATGTATGAAAAGCGCTATATAAATAAAGTTTGATTTGATTTGATTTAAGGTAAGTACTTAGCTAACTTCTTGGCTAAGTATTTAGCTAAGTAGCTTGGTAAGGTAACTACTTAGCTAACTTCTTGGCTAAGTATTTAGCTAAGTATTTAGCTAAGTAGTTTTCTAAGCTAAATAGTTAGCTAACTTCTTGGCTAAGTATTTAGCTAAGTAGCTTGCCAAGCTAACTACTTAGTCAAGAATTTAGCTAAGTAGTTAGCTATGCAATAATACAAAAACGTTTTTCTTCATAAATTATGAGAAGCAAAATGGATAAAATAATGATCTGTTTTTATCAAAATCAAGATATTTAAAGAATACTTGGAATATTCAATCATAAAATAAGTTGCTATCAAAAGATAGAGCACAGAAACACACAGCAGCATTAAATAACATGGGGAATGAATGAATGAGGGTCATTTTTGACCCATGTTGTGCATCAAAGGGTCATTTATAGTCATATTTATATTATATATTGTTATTGTAACCTTTTTTGTTCATTGTTTTTCTTATATTATCCTATATTGTGGTTGTTTTGGTAATTGTTTTTGTAACTTGGGGCATTCTGGAACAAGAATTTCTTATCTTATCTTATTTTTATCAGCCTTTTAAGGTCTCTCTTCTAATATGAGATGAGTTGTACATTTACTTTTTCAGATTATCTAGGACTGTTTGACCATAGAGAAGTATCAGATATGAGTGATTACGTGATGCATATGTTAAAATTAAGTTCAACCACAAAAAAAATGCAGTTTACCAGAAATCTGAAACGGTCCGATGTGTTTAGCTCTTGCTGTAGATGTAACACCAGTCTTTATCTTGCACCCCAACCGGTTGCCACTCTGCCACTTTGAAGCGAGCTCTTTTAATGAACACCTCCTACATACGTATCACTTTCATGCCTGGGTGGTAATTACCTTATTCTCAACCCAAAAATTAATTACATACCCATAAATTGGCAATTTACCCACTGAGGCAATGCTTACGCCCGTTATAATATGATTCCCCGTCGAAAGATGGATGGCGCCTGGAGCATCTGCCAAACCGTGTTGATCCTGCGTTTTCCCTGAAGGTCATGCTGCCGACGGGCTGCCAGCGTGGCCCCACGTAGCGTCTTTGGGTCTTTGGTCTCAGGTGTGTTCTCAGGACCTGCAATCTGTTCTCACTTGGTTGGATGACACAGAAACAAACAGTGGAACAAGCAATGCACGGAAGCAATTACATCCATAGCATCCTTCTTCCTCTGACACGTTCTGCAGAGGAAAAGACAACTGGCTGACAGCTGCCCTACTTCACATCTATCTGGTTGTTAACACTATGGAGTCTTATTGGGCTATTCTGTCCATTTTTGAATCCTTTTCATGTCTTTTTGTATCTTTGTAAGTCATTTTGTGTCTATTTTGGTCATTTGTGTCGGCTGTTGTGTCTTTTTTAGTTATTTTATGTCTTTTTTTGTCTTTTTTTTTGGTAATTTGTGTCTTTTTTGGTTATTTTGTGTCTGTTGTTGTGTCTTTTTTTAAGTTATTTTGTGTCTTTTTTGGTCATTTTGTGTCTTCTGTGTTTTATTTGTTTTTTTTTTGTCTTCTCATTTTGTGTCTTTTTTAATTATTTTGTGTCTTTTTTTGTCCTTTTTGGTAACTTGTGTCTTTTTTGGTCATTTTGTGTCTGTTGTTGTGTCTTTTTTTAGTTATTTTGTGTCAGGTTGTGTGTGTTAGGTTTTTATAGGCATTTTCTATCTGCTTTGTGTAGCAGAGTGGCAAAGTTAGAGAGTTAACAAGGGATTTTACAACTGTAAATGCAATTGGCTACAGCAATTAATTGAAATTTAAGAGATATATGTGTTCAAATACAAACCACAAGTCAAAACAGCACTAAATTTGGCTGAATTATAAAAGGTATAAATGGTAAAATGAAGAGCCCATCACTAAAAAGTATACATCTGATAATTCTCTGGGTTTTCTGCAGATATTAGCTGATGACAGCAGTCACAACCAGAATCCTTCCCTCCTCCCAACACTTTGTTGGTGTTTTGCCTCTTTGCATTCTTCCTTTGGCAGTTTGAAAGCTGTATTTTGACTTCCTAATTAGATCCCATGTTTCACTCTCCTTGAGCAGAAACCCTAAATTAGTTTCTTTTTGTTGAATAATGCTACTGTCAACCGCTTCAGCAGCGCTTTAAAATAACATTTTTGAGAGATTGGCCAACTAGAATAATTTGCTCTTTTGTGTTTTGAATGTAGACACCACAATGAGAATAATCTACCTGGTGAATCAAAGGCCCCAAGGGCTTACCTCATGTTTATCTTGCTGTAGATGGGCTCCTGTGGCAAAAATACAATTATATTTTGCATCTGTTTTAATGGATGTGACAGATGGAGACCTTCATTTGTGGATGATGCCGTCATCATCTGTTGGACAATTTAACTGGGATTTTTATGGAAGATTCAAGATAGATCTTCAGGTCTAAATGCTGCTTTGCAACTTTGAACTTCAGTGATGTTAACCCTATTATGATAAGCAGTGAATAACACATGCCTCCCCCATCCTACATGCATTAACCAACTGAAAGCTCATGGGCATTTAACAGGCAGGTATCAAAATAGCAGACCAAAAAAAGACACAAATGACCAAAAAAGACACAAAATGACCAAAAAAGGAAACAAAATGACCAAAAAGACACAAATTGACCACAAAATTATCAAAGAATATACAAAATGACCAAAAAAGACACAAAATTATCACAAAATTATCAAAAAAGACCACAAATGACCAGAAAATATACAAAATGATTAAAAAAAGGAACAAAATGACCAAAAAGACACAAAATGACAAAAAAAGACAGGTAATGACCAAAAAAAAGGAAACAAAATGAACAAAAAAGACACAAATTGACCACAAAATGATCAAAAAAAGACACCAAATGACCAAAAAAAAAGACATTAAATGACCAAAAAGACTAAAACGCATTAACACATGAACACTTTAACACAGTGGAGACAGAGCTGACTTCCAAAATGATTTGGCGACCCCCAGAAATCATCTCGCGACCCCAATTGGGGTCGGGACCCTAAGGTTGAGAATAGCTGAGATAGAAGATGGCAGGGCCCACTTGTAGGACGTGGAACAAGCAAGCATGAGGCGCTCAGCAATGGCTTTCTGACTGGAAAGCTCTCTGATCAGACAGAGCATGGTTAGCGGTCATGTTTTTTTCTTTCTAGACAACAACTGAATCACCTTTTCTTAGCCGATTTGGTGTTTGGATGAGAAGTAAACAACAATTAGTTGGTTCAAGGCTCAGGGACAAGAGTTGGCTTTTCTGCTCCCAGCTGAAGTTTCTTCACTTGGAGGCGTTCAGGCGTTCTTGTGCAGGAACGGAAAACTGTTTTGCACTCAACAGTGCAACAGCAGCAAACAAAAAACTCCCAAGAAAACAATTAAAGGAAGACAATGTGTGATCAGGGCCTCGGGGAGCGACAGGTAGATGCTCACTAAGACGGACGTGGTCTTGGTTATGCCGTTTACTGCTGCTACAGGGCTTTGCATAAAAAAAACAACATTAGCTGGTAAACAAGATGAGTTCCTGCTTATCATGTTGGTGAACTTTGAACCAGACTACATTATAACATAAGCTGCAGCTAACCTGCCCCGAGGCAAGATCAACTCTCCCTGCCGCTTCTGAAAGCATGAAATGCCTCCCATCTTCTTCATTAGCAGCTATCTGGAGAATATTCACATATACACTGTGGCCAGTATGGATTTCCAGAGCCAGCTGTGAGTGATGGTTGAGCTCTTTATTTACTGAAGCCAAATGTACATGAAATGCTCTCAATGTGCTGTATTGAATTGCACCAACCTGCCAAATGGGACCAAGGTGATCTAAAAGGCTGTTAGAAAATGTTGCTCTTCAATTGTTTAACCGACAAATTGCTCAACCAGGGAAAAGTCTTGGGGAGAATTGCAAAGTTATAATAGCCGTGTTTCCACTACAGTCGAATACCCAGAATGAGGCAAAAAAAGACATTGAAGCCACTTTTGTAAATCTGCAATTTTTTTCTCGTAGATTTGCCACTTTAATCTTGTAAATCTGCGACTTCTCTTCTGATATATTTGCCACTTTAATCTCATAGATTTGTGACTTTTTTCTTGCAGATTTGCCACTTTAAATCTCGTATATCTGCAGCTTTTTCCTTGTAGTTCAGCCGCGTTTCCACTACAGTCGAATACCCAGAATGAGGCAAAATAACGAACGCCGAAACGCCCCTAATTTGAATTTGAGCCGTCCTATTGGTCGTTTGACCGGCCATTTTTCCGCCCTGAAGAAAGCCTGGTTGCTGATTGGATAGAACGCTAAGCAGGATGTGATGTAGTTGTCAACACTGCAACAACACGTGCCATTTTTAAAAACCGGCGAAGTAGCGAGTAGTCACAAGCGACAAGAAACATAAACCCCTTTCATAGTGTGGTACCACAAATGTCCCGATATATTGCTGGAAAGATCTGAGCCGGCCTTTCGCCTTAAACCTGATTTCCACCGGGCGCGTTACTGCAGCGTAACGTCAGCGTCGCGTATGACGTTGCAAATAGGTAACACTCTAATCAATGAGAGCATTTCCACCGGGCGCGTAGCGTAACGTTACTGCAGCGTCACGTCAGCGTCTCTCCGCAGCATTAGGTAGGACTTCTATTTCTCCGCGAGACGCTGCTAAACCGTGTGAATCTCAACAGAGCAGATCGCACCAGACAGGAAGTCCGACTCAGAATCAGCGTAGAACACTTCCGCCCTTTCAAAATAAAACACAATACGCAGTTCATGCAGCCTAAAACTACTTCACATCAACATTATGTTATGACCGGGGCACCAGATCAGCAACCAATCAATCAATCAATCAATCAATCAATCAATCTAAGGGTCTCAGAGGATCGGCGACACGGAAGACAAGAGACTGATTGTTGAAGTGGAACATCATACAATCATTTATGACATAACATATTGTTTTTATAAGGATAGATGGTCAGATCAACATATCTTTCACCTCAGAGAAGCAAAGTAAGTTGGTTTTTGTTGTTGTTGTTTACTTTATACACACAGTTTATCCATAGACTGTATAAATGGAGTTTAGAGTTTATCACGGGATCTTGCGTTCTCCCGTATGGTCAGGATTATCGCGTGATCTCGTTATCTCGCGTGTATACGGCCGGCTCGCTAAGCTGACGTGCTGCTGCTGTAACGCACCCGGTGGAAATCCCCAGTTAGAGCATGGGTCTCAAACTCGCAGCTCGCGGGCCAATTGCGGCCCTCGTGATGATATTTTGTGGCCCCCATCTTTTTTTTTTTAATTTTGTGTCTTTTTTTGGTAATTGTGTGTGTTATAAGAATTTTTCAGAGTGACCCTTCAATAAAGACAGTTGGATCCAAAGTATCAAAGTTTAAGTTGAATTTAATTAAAGTCTTGTACAAGAGGAGCGTTTAAATCATGCAACACAGCGAGTAAGATTACAGAGAAAAAGGCTCACATGATAATCAAAACCATTGGCTTATATGCCTCCTATAGCGGGTAAATCTGCGACTTCTTTACTCGTAGATTTGCCACTTTAATCTCCTAAATTTGTGAATTTTTTCTTGCAGATTGGACACTTTAAATCTAATAAATCTGCAACTTTTTTCTCGTAGATTTGCCACTTTAATCTCATAAATTTGTGACTTTTTTCTTGCAGATTTGCCACTTTAAATCTCGGAAATCTGCAACTTCTTTTTTTGTAGATTTGCCACTTTAATCTCTTAAACTTGACTTTTTTCTCGAGGTATTACCCCCCTCCCCCAGATCCATTTTTTTTTTGCCATTTTTAAGGCCTTTTGCCTTAGGGCATGGGTCTCAAACTCGCAGCTCGCGGGCCAATTGCGGCCCTTTAGAGTGACCCTTCAATAAAGACAGTTGGATTCAAAGTATCAAAGTTTAAGTTGAATTTAATTAAAGTCTTGTACAAGAGGAGCGTTTAAATCATGCAACACAGCGAGTAAGGTTACAGAGAAAAAGGCTCATATGATAATCAAAACCATTGGCTTATATGCCTCCTATAGTGGAGGTTTCCAACGTCTAGCTGACTGTCTGACACAGATGATGTTATTCTCAGTTCCCCAAAGTCAAAGGTATGGTCAGCAGAAATACATCTGACCCGTGTCTGACTCCCCCAGTCATGTGTACTTCCCTTTATCTTAACATAAAGGGACGACTCAGTCCAAATTACAGTTTTTGCTGATTTTTACATTTAAATTTACAGTAGAAAACTCACTGTATTTTTTACGGTAAAGTTCTGGCAACCACAGCTGGTGGTATTTTACCGTAAATTTAACAGATTTTTTTTTTTTTTTACAGTGTAGCCATTCAATCAGGACAAATACCACAAAAACCAACCATCATATGCAAACAGCCTCTCTCCCTCCATGCTCCAGCCTTCCCTTCATCCTCTGTCCCTCCTAGCTCTCCCAGCTGTGTGTCTTTAGAAGAACACCTGGTGTTTTCAGCTGCGAAAAAATGTTCCAGTGGACACAAGACCAATTTGCTCAGACAAGAGCATATTGACCAACCAATCGACCAACTTACCAGAGCGCAGCAGCCCCTATTTAAAAAGGAATATGTTATTTACAGTAAGTGTTGCCTCACTTTTCTCCTAGTATTCAAACAGCAAACTTTAACTCCCTTCATCATCTTACTGTTGTTTTTGACGGCGTATTAGGACCAAATATGGGGAAAAAAATGTATATATGGACCCGGGGGAGGGGGGTAATATTTTGAGAAAAAGGTTGCAAATTAAAAGATTAAATCGGCAAATTTGGGAGAAAAAAGTTCCAGATTTATGAGGAAAAAAAGTCGCGAAAAGTGTGTTTTGTATTTGTCATAGAGTCTATTTGTCTTAGAGGGCTGCACCTATACTCATAATTTCTCATTTCTCATAAAACTGCAACTTTTTTCTCCTAAATTTGCCACTTTTAATCTTGTAAATCTGCAACTTCTTTTCTCGTAGATTTGTCACTTTAATCTTGTAAATTTGTGACTTTTTTTTTGCAGATTTGCCACTTTAATCTCGTAAATCTGCAACTTTTTTCTCGTAGATTTTACACTTTAATCTCATAAATTTGTGACTTTTTTCTTGCGAATTTGCCACTTCTTATCTTGTAAATCTGCAACTTTTTTCTTGTAGATTTGCCGCTTTAATCTCTTAAACTTGTGACTTTTTTTCTCAAAATATTACCCCCCTCACTCGGTTCCATATTTTTCTTTTATACTTCACGTATGCGGAGCGATATCAACTCACAGATTTCAACAGTAAATGCTAAAAATTCGTATTGACATTCAACTGAAGCCTCACAGACCTTTTTTGTTATTTCCTGCCCCCTTGTAGACGGAACTCTCTCACCATTAAAACCTTTTATTTAAACCAAAATCACCATCTGTGAGGCTCAGATGGTTCATGAGACTTCATTGACACATCACTACATGCCAGGCTTAATGTCAGGCATCAGACTGTCTGCAAGTCCAGACACAGGAGCAATCTCCATTCTGGGTTCAGCATCATTTTTTAAATGCTCGCAGGTTTAGCATTCTGTCAGAAGCTATTGCATGTCATTATTGCCCCTGCAACAGCTGGTTACAGCGTTTTGGCTTCAAGATAACATTTCAGGATAAGCATTTCCTACGATGTGACTTCTGCTCTCACTACTGTCTCACACAATAAACAGCAACCATGTAAAAAAAGAATAAAAAAAAGAAGCACCAATCTTTCTCATAAAAATTTGACTTTTTTCTCTTAAATTTGCCACTTTCAATCTAGTAAATCTGCAACTTCTTTTCTTGTAGATTTGCCATTTCAAAACACGTAAATCTGCGACTTCTTTCTCGTAGATTTGCCACTTACTCTCATAAATTTGTGACTTTTTTCGTGCAGATTTGCCACTTTAAATCTCGTAAATCTGCAACCTTTTTCTCGTAGATTTGCCACTTTCATCTCGTAAATTTGTGACTTTTCCTTGCAGATTTACCACTTTAAATCTCGGAAATCTGTGACTTCTTTTCTCGTAGATTTGCCACTTCAAAACACGTAAATCTGCGACTTCTTTCTCACATATTTGCCACTTACTCTCATAAATTTGTGACTTTTCCTTGCAGATTTGCCACTTTAATCTCGTAAATTTGTGACTTTTCCTTGCAGATTTGCCACTTTAATCTCATACATTTTTGAATCCCCATTCTCGGCTCAGCATCAGTTTTTAAATGCTCGCAGGTTTAGCATTCTGTCAGAAGCTATTGCATGTCATTATTCCCCCTGCAACAGCTGGTTACAGCGCTTTGGCTTCAAGATAACATTTCAGGATAAGCATTTCCTACGATGTGACTTCTGCTCTCACTACTGTCTTGCACAATAAACAACAACCATGTAAAAAAGAAAAGAAAAAGAAGCACCAATCTTTCTCATAAAAATGTGACTTTTTTCTCCTAAATTTGCCACTTTCAATCTAGTAAATCTGCAACTTCTTTTCTCGTAGATTTGCCACTTCAAAACACGTAAATCTGCAACTTCTTTCTCATAGATTTGTGACTTTTTTCTTGCAGATTTGCCACTTTAAATCTCGTAAATCTGCAACTTTTTTCTCATAGATTTGCAACTTTAATCTCGTAAATTTGTGACTTTTCCTTGCAGATTTACCACTTTAAATATCGGAAATCTGCAACTTTTTTCTCCTAAATTTGCCACTTTCAATCTAGTAAATCTGCGACTTCTTTTCTCATAGATTTGCCACTTACTCACATAAATTTGTGACTTTTTTTCTCGTAGATTTACCACTTTTAATCTCGGAAATCTGCAACTTTTTTTTTGTAGATTTCCCCACTTTAATCTCATAAATTTGTGAATCTCCATTCTAGGTTCAGCATCATTTTTTAAATGCTCGCAGGTTTAGCATTCTGTCAGAAGCTATTGCATGTCATTATTCCCCCTGCAACAGCTGGTTACAGCGTTTTGGCTTCAAGATAACATTTCAGGATAAGCATTTCCTACGATGTGACTTCTGCTCTCACTACTGTCTTACACAATAAACAACAACCATGTAAAAAAAAAAAAAGAAAAAAAAAAGAAGCACCAATCTGTGGTTTTGCTCTCCAACTCGCAGAAAGTCATAGTGGAGTAAAACCAAACATCTGCTGTGAATACCCACAGCTCTGCTCCATAAAACCTAATGCTTTACATCACTATCCTTGTCTGTGCTGTTGCAACATCATCCATCTATTTATTTCCAGACAACACAGTTTGCAGCTCATTTAGAGTCTCCCTGGAGTCTCTTCAGGACAGTTGCCACAGTTTGCAGATGCCTTTTTTTTCCTGCACTGATCCTTGTGCTAAATACATCAAAGACAAATGTCATGTAGTTCAGAAGGGAAACAGTCGCCCCGGTTTGCTTCTGCAGGCGACTGGAATGAGTTGCAACACTTGTCTGCCTTTGTGGACCTCATTACAGACACGAGTATACAAATTAAATCCTCGCTTTTAGCTCAATTCTTCAGTGACATTTTAATAACTGTGATAAATGATATCCTGTTACGATATACCTCATATGAAACCTTCCTCTCATTCCTGTTGTTGTTGTCGGGAGTATTCATATAGTGTTTGTGTGGCTGCTCCTCTTTTCTTATCTTAACCATTTATCACTGTCAGTGTCATTTTCTGCTGTATGCTGAGTGCTCAGCATGTCCTCGACTCGTCCTCTCTGTATAACTGTCTGTTGTGCTTTGATCCGTCAAAGATGCATTTAAACGGAGGACATCATTTCATGCAACCAGAATGATCAAAATATATACATTTAAGTGTTAATTTATACGAGAAACGGCTTTAAAACGGCAGTATTTTTGTCTTTTTTTTTGGAGAATGCTCACAAAACAGCTTAGCTCTGCTTCTCTCTCTCTTTATCTTGTCAATCCATGAAGCCTTTCTTCTTGTCAAAAGCACATTATTCCACATGTCATGTGGACAAAAATGTTTATACCCAACTGGAAAGCATTGTGGCTTTTGATTTCCACGTTTTTTTACATTTCTGTTTCATCCATCATCCCATTTCAACCCCTCCATAATGTATGACACACTGCAAAAAACATGAAGCTTACCAAGTATTTTCTTCTTATATCTAGCAGTAGTATCTTAATTATATTGTTTTGAGTTTAATTTACCTACTGACCATAGCTTTATGTGCTCATTTAATTATTAGTATTATTAGTATGTGCTTTTGTAATGATCTTATTGTTTAAAGACTTGTTTTTAGGATTGACATTGTGAGCTTTTTCATGCTTTTCAAGCTATTCAACTGTTAAATATGGTGAGTTTTTACCTAAAATATTGGTTCCAGTTGAGAGTTTTAGTTTAAATGCTATTTCAAAAGCATTTTCTATCCACTGAAACATGCTAGTTTCAAGTATTGCTGGCTGATTTTTTACGTTACTACTACTTTTCAAGCCACAATTGCTCAAAAATAAGTTATTTGGACTTATTTCAACATATAATTGGTTTTCCAGTGCCTAGATATTTTTAACCCTTAATAGGGCACTCATTGAAATACTTGCAAATTCTAAATTTCAACCTTAGAGAATATTGGAGGATATTACATACAGACAGAATGTGTAAAAAAAAACAAAAAAAACATACAGGCCTGGGGGAGGGGGGTAATATTTTGAGGAAAAAGTTTACGAGATTAAAGTGGCAAATCTACGAGAAAAAAATTTGCAGATTTATGAGATTTAAAGTGGCAAATCTAATAGAAAAAAGTTGCTTTTTCCCACTTTTTTCTCGTAAATCTGTGACTTTTTTTGGGCAGATTTGCCACTTTAAATCTCTTGAATCTGCAACTTTTTTTGCACAGATTTGCCACTTTAAAACTCTTAAATCTGCGACTTTTTTTCTTGTAGATTTGCCACTTTAATCTAGTAAATTTGCCACTTTTTTTACAAGTCATTGAAGAATAACTCTGTTTGTACGACTGTTTCTTGCACTTTTTTTTTCTAAATTTTGCTGATTAGCTGGGAGAAATCCAAACAGAGAGACATGGGGACCCCGTTTTTATATCCACTGAAATGAGCAAATACCGTTCTTCGCCCGATAAAGGGTTAATTAATTGAAGAATTCTTGATTTACTGCACTGGCAGATAATTTTACTTGTTTCGAGCATGCATTTGCTTAATTCTAGTTATTTATTTCTTATTTTTGTCAGTTGGTTTTTGCAGTGCAGTGTAGATTGTGGAGAGCATTTAATAAAAATTTAATCAAATGAACAAACAAACAGAAAAAAAAAACACACACAAACAGGCAAACAAACAAACACTGGCACTGAAATAAGTGCTTAGCCTTATGAAATCAAATCTCATATAATTGGCTTACGCTGCTTTGAAACGGATAGGAATCTTAAGCGTGCTGCAGGCGATTGCAGTTGTGCTGCTTGTTCCTCCTCCTTTTCATCTCTCTGTTGCATATTTACCATGTTTGCTCATCAAGAACCTGTGTACATACTTAGCATTTTTGACTTTTTAGCAAATGTGTCTGCAATTTGACGGTATTCTTGTCATGGTAATGATTTTGGCAGCTGCACTGCAAAAAAGGAGTGTCTAAAACAAGATAAAACACTAAATCTGAGGGAAATGATCTTGCTGCATGGACAGATAATTTCACTTGAAAAGATTTCTTGAATTAAGATTATTAAATCCAGAAATAAGCATGTTTTATGCTTAAAATCAGCTAAATTAACTCTTAAAACAAGATGAATTAAAGCTGCAAGCAATTTGTTTGTTACCAAGATAAAAAAAAAACTTTAGATTTAGAAGTGTTAGATAATTTATCTTGTTTTTAGAGTTAATTTTCTTATTTTTTAAGCGTTCAACATGCTTATTTCTAGATTTAATAATCTCAATTTAAGTAATCTTGTCAAGATAAATTATCTGTCCATGCAGCAAGATAATTCCCCTCAGATTAAGTGTATTTATCTTGTTTTTAGACACCTTTTTTTGCAGTGTAGTATTATTCTGTGCATATTTAATTATCTTATTGTTTAAAGACTTCTTTTTATGATTGACATTGGGAGCTTTTTCAGGCTTTACAAGCTATTCAACTGTTGAATATGAGGAGTTGTTTCATGACATATTGGCACCAATTGAGAGTTTTACTTGCATGTAGGTTGAATGCTATTTCAAAAGCATTTTCTACCACCAAAATGTGCTAGTTTCAAGTCTTGCTGGCTTATTTTAATGTAACTACAGTTGGGTTTTTCAAGCCACAATTGCTCAAAATAAGTATTTATTTCAAGCTATCATTGTTTTTTCCAGTGCCTACTTTGCAAAAAACATGCTTATTTCTAGATTTAACAATCTAAATTTTAGAAATCTTGTCAACTGAAACTATCTGTCCATGCTGCGAGATAATTATCCTCATATTTAGTGCTTTTATCTTGTTTTTAGACACTTGTTTGCAGTGTAGTATTATTCTGTGCTTATTTAATTATCTTGTTGTTCAAAGACTTCTTTTTATGATTGACATTGTGAGCTTTTTCAGGCTTTACAAGCTGTTAAACTGTTGAATATGAGGAGTTGTTTCATGAAATATTGGCACCAATTGAGAGTTTTACTTGCATGTAGGTTGAATGCTATTTCAAAAGCATTTTCTACCACCAAAATGTGGTAGTTTCAAGTCCTGCTGGCTTATTTTAATGTAACTACAGTTGGGTTTTTCAAGCCACAATTGCTCGGAATAAGTACATTTGTATTTATTTCAAGCTATCGTTGCATGCTTATTTCTAGATTTAACAATCTAAATTTAAGAAATCTTGTCAATTGAAACTATCTGTCCATGCTGCAAGATAATTATCCTCATATTTAGTGTTTTTATCTTGTTTTTAGACATCCTTTTTTGCAGTGTGAGTAAAGGAAATGTTGCTTTCTTTGTTGGGCTGTACATTCAGCAGTAAGGCCTTTTTAAATAGCTTGAGTAACACTGACATCTGCTGGGACAGTATGTTGTAACTGGTCAGAGAAGGACTGCAGTTTTAAACCAACAGACTGTGGGCAAATGCTGCAACACTACAATCTTGCATCGATATGACCTTTGTTATTTTTCCCCGTGAGATTAAAATGAACAAAACATAACATCATGACATTCAAATACAGAGAGAATTAAGATAAGTGGCTGCTTGGAAATGAGACCTGCTGTTGATTTGAGACCTGCCTGAGTCAGTTGTGTGTGATGTGACTCAGTATGGCATGATGCTCCATCAATCAGCGCCGCCTCAGACAAGGATTTGCATCACCACGCTTGAGGTAGCAGCGACTGCTTCATGCCAATATTATCCTTGACGTGTTAGAAAGCAGCCACAGAGTCTGTGTTCACAAGCATCCCATGCACTCTGTTTGCATTTCCTCCTGACTAATTGCACTTTCTCTTTCTTTTTTTTTTTCAGGTAAGACATTTTTCTGACTTCATCACTGAAGGGTATGTAAGATAAACTCTCCGCACTGCAAAAAAAAGGTGTGTCTGAAAACAAGATAAAACACTAAATCTAAGGGAAATGATCTTGCTGCATAGATAGATAATTTCACTTGATAATATTTCTTGAATTAAGATTGTTAAATCTAGAAATAAGCATGTTGAACACTTAACCCTTTGATGCACAACATATTGACCCCCTTCTAATGCACAACATGGGTCAAAAATGATGAAAAATGTCAATCATTCATCCCCATGTTATTTAATGCTGCTGTGTGTTTCTGTGCTCTATCTTTTGATATCAACTTATTTTACGATTGAATATTCCAAGTATTATTTAAATATCTTGTTTTTGAGAACAACAGATCATTATTTCCATTTTGCCTCTCATACTTTATGAAGAAAAAAGTTTCTTTATTATTACATAGGTAACTACTTGGCTAAGTAGCTTGCTAAGCTAACTACTTAGCCAAGAAGTTAGCTCAGTAGTTAGCTTAGCAAGCTACTTAGCTTACTACTTAGCCAAGAAGTTAGCTAAGTAGGTAGCTTAGCAAGCTACTTAGCCAAGAAGCTAGCTAAGTAGTTAGCTTAGCAAGCTACTTAGCTAAAAAGCTAAGTACTTAGCTTAGCAAGCTACTTAGTCAAGAAGTTAGCTAAGTAGTTAGCTTAGCAAGCTACTTAGCTAAATATTTAGCCAAGAAGTTAGCTAAGTACTTAGCTTAGCAGGCTACTTAGCTAAAAAGCTAAGTAGTTAGCTTAGCAAGCTACTTAGCTAAATACTTAGCCAAGAAGTTAGCTAAGTAGTTAGCTTAGCAAGCTACTTAGCCAAGAAGTTAACTAAGTAGGTAGCTTAGCAAGCTACTTAGCTAAACATTTAGCCAATAAGTTAGCTAATTAGTTAGCTTAGCAGGCTACCTAGCTAAAAAAAATGGATATTGGTCATTTTTGACCCATGTTGTGCATTAGAAGAGTAGTGACACAAAAGGGTATTTTATTAAAAAATGAATAAAGGAAAACATAAAATTAGGATGTATGATGATCAAAAACAAACTAATTAAAGAAAACCTGGAATACTGAATGATGAAAATAATTTATTGCAAAGATAAAGAAGATAAAAACTCATATATATCGGGTCACTTTAGACCCATGTTGTGCATCAAAGGGTTAAAAAAAGAACACTTCTGAATCTAAAGTTTTTTTTATCTTGGTAAGAAACAAATAATTTGCAGTGTGAAGGGTATTTCAAAAGCTCTCGTATGGCATTAATGTAAATGAGACCATATTTTGTGTGTGTGTGCTCCTTCCATCTTATTCTGAGTCATTGGAGCTCTGTTGATATTCATCTAGCTAATTTACAATTCACTCACTCCTGCAACTAGACTCTCAATTTGTCCTGACCTTAGTTGTTGCCCAGAGACTTGGACAGAATGAGTTTATATTCATGCTTTGGGTTTGAGAACGAGACATACAATTTCGTGCCAATTTATATACGTGTGTGTGTGTGTGTGTGTGTGTGTGTGTGTGTGTGTGTGTGTGCAATGCACATGTGCTTTTGCATGTTTGTGTATGTGAGTGATCAGGTGCCATTAAGACCTAATTAGGTCCAAATTGCTGTTTGTTACTTCTCTGAATAATAATCATCCCCCCTCGATCTCCTCCTCTAAAACAACTTCACTGCTCAGAAGGCGTGACTAGCGCTCGATTAGCTTAGCATGATCGCGCACACAGCTGAAGATCGACTTGAGAGGGAATCATCTGAGATGTTCGGCCATCTTTTTGGAGAATGAATCCTGCACAGTGAGTGCGAGCTACAGAGCGAATCATGCTGCCAAAGCTGGCAAAGACCATGTCATACAATCTTCTTTTTCGAACAAGGCAATTCATTTTTTTTCCCCTCTCTCTGTCTTACCGGCCTCGAAAAAAAAAAGACCAGCAGATGAATCCCGCCTCCCCCTCTCGCCGTGATGGTATTTTGATTTCAGTTTCCCATTTCCAGTTTATCACAGTTTGATAAGGTCACCTCACGCTGTCACCTGCAGTATCCAACTCCATTTACTCAAGCGCCCTGAAATGCTATTATCAATATGAAATATTGTCCAGACAGACTACAGCTCTTCCAGCGAGGAAAACATCAATGTTTACTGTTCAGAAATCAAGCCCTTGCCCCAGGTGCCAGACACTATCTGTCTTCTCTGGGGGGAAAAAAACAAAAAATCTCCAACAGGGATTACTAATCCCCCTGCTTGTTTGTAGTGCTGCTACGATTCAGCAAAACAAGATTATCCCAGACGCTTCTTACAATTTTGGGCCCCCAGATGAAATGATAAATGCCAAGAAGTATTTATTTTGTTGAATAAACTCCCTAATCCATCCGAATAGACTGCTACTTGTTTTAGTAATTGCATAGTAATGGCTTTTCTCTTTGCAAACCTCCCAGCCTGTCAATAGTTGACTTGCCAGCTGTGACACATTATGATAAGGATGACCCAGATTCCTTCCTCCTGTCTCTAATGAGCTGCTTGCTCATGTTGTGGTAATTTTTTTTTTTTCAACATTATTTTTTTCCTGCCTGTAAAGACTGTAATGCTGTGTGAAAACAGGTGAGTTTACGAGGCTTACAGCTTAGTGTAGTTTGTGGAATGGTGCGAAGCCAAATTAAATGATTGAACAAAATGTGTTTTGAGCGATTAATTCCTTGAATGGAATTCTTTTTAAGATAGGTGTAACCGTTCTTATTGAGATGCAGGATTAAGTTTTCTAAAGCCTTCAGGAAAAAAAGCTATTTAAGAATAACACAATTGAAATTCACTTAATGAAAATACTTTCCACTTTATATGCATGACAGTCTGAGGAAATTGCACACAGGGCCGTGTACAAGTCTCACAGGACTGACTACAAGAAATGAAGCAATACTTTTCAAGCTGGAAGGAGAAAAGTACCAGCATGCCCAACCACTCAGCAGCATCTCAAGCTAGCAAGTGCAAAAAAAAATGTCCATTGAATAGCTTACACTGACAGACGGTCAATGTATTGGAAGGCTGTTGATGCAAATTAGAAGGAGGGACACTTATTCCTGGGCGTCATTTCCAGCTGCTGTTAGTGGTCCCAGGTCGCTACTTGGCAAATGATGTGCCAGCAAGTAGCAGCCTGTTGAGGCGGCCTGCAGCTCAGCACTTTAGTCACAGAAAAGCTGAACCACCTTAAAGGTCAGTCCACCTTAACACTATGAAGCTGAATGGATCATATTTGATACACGAGTTTTTGAGACCTCTTCATCATCAGTGTGATATTTTTTTTCCTGAAAGACCTGATGTATATATACATATATACAATCAGATACATGCAGTACCTGGATAATCCACTAGGGAGCAGTAATTAATGCATAAGAGGCCAATATGGCCGCCGTCAATCAATGATGCACATGTCATTTTTCAAGAATATTTTCGTCAATTTCGAAAAAGTTAAGAAAAGAAAAACTTTCAAACTGTTACCAACACTTCAATAGGAATATTGAATGGATGGATGTAATGTAAAATTAATTAATACTTCATAGCTTAATATATAGTAAAACCGTGTTGAAAGTGCACGTATTAATGGTACTAAGGTATTAATGACTATATATATATATATATTAATAGAACATCTGACAATTGTCAATTCATTGCATTTCATACATTATGCAATAAATAAAGCAACATAAAGTATATATATATATATATATGATTTTTTTTTTATTTGTCAGCAGTGTAGTGGCAAACATAGATCTTAATTCTAAAGCCACTCAATTTATTAGCACTAGGCTGGTACAACTGGCTCGACTCGTATGTTACTGTTTATTGTTCCTTAATTACTGACAAACCATCGGAGTCAGGTCGTAGTTTCGTTGGTTTATTTCTCGTTGCTGAATCCAGGTATTTCCATTAATACACACATCATTCCAAGCTTCTCTTGGTTTTCACAACGGTCCACAAACATCAGGAAGTAACTGTAATATCTGAAAGAAACAGTCAAAAACCCTTGTTTCCCTGTACCTCTTAGCACTCTGCTAATCCACGTTTTTACCTTTTAGCAAGTCCTTCAGAATAATAATGCGCATGAGCAGCGCCTACTTCAGGTGCTGTGGTAAATTTGACAACTATACAATAAAAGGCAATAATGTCATAACACAACCAAAACCAATATAAAACACGCTGTAATCTACAGTAAAAATCTCAACTTTCTTTAACATAATATTGGCTCCTACAAGCAGATTCAACAATTTGTTCCAGTTTGAAAAAAGTAGAATTTTCTGGCAATTTTTGCCATGGTTCAGGCTTTATAGTGTTAAGTGAACCTGAGGACAGGTTGTTGCTCACACTCCCATTGACTTGAATACTATAGATAGTAGATACTATAGATACTATAGATAGTATACATGTACATGTTAGCTCAATGCTAATCCCTATATGATATCCATGGCCCTGGTGCAGCTGCCCATACAGTACAGATGCCACGTCTGCAACACTGTAAAGCTTTGTGCTGCAGCTGCAGGCTGTGTGTGTCCCCTGACGTGACGATAAGTCCCATGCGGTGATGACATGTTTGCATATTTTGCGAGAACGTGTGGACAGATACATGCACAAGTGAGAAAGACAGTGTGAGGAAGTAATGAGACGGACAGATTTCATTCATGCATGTGTGTATGTGAGCGCTGGCATGGGAGTCTTGTCTCCTTCCTTCCTTCTTCTTCATCCCCTTTGTAGATCACAAAGAGGATCAGTGTGACAGTCAGTACAATAGGGGACCAGATACAGCCGAATCAGCTGGGCTTTTATACCAGCACCAAGGCAAAGTTGCTTGTCACTCTATATCACTGAGCGCGGCTGCTGATTTCCATAATACATTACTGCATGTTTGAACACAGCGAGATCCCTCCAATGATTCTGCATTCATATATTCATCAAATGAATACAGCACTCTGCAGATCTCTAAGGCCAATTCTTTTCATGCACCTCATAATAAAGACATTACTTAGAGAGTTGGGTAGGAATATAGATGATAGTATAGGGTGACAGTACAAACAAAGCTAAGCATAGTTCGTGAGAATTATGGCTCCCAACACCGACCATAAATTATTAAGAGTTTGGTTCCTATTTGCCAGGCTCTAGCATTTAATTAAACATCCTAATCCTTTACTATGGGATGCTTCTGTGGGCAAAAGACAGTCATGCTCTGCATAGTTCCTTTTTTCATTTGCACACAGAAATAACCATACCTGTCACTGAAAAAAGAAAGTTTGGGCAGAGTGAGTGGATAGTTTAGATATCTTCCTCGGTCATATAGCCATATAAGTCATCTGTGCAAGAAATGTATTATTACCCATTATATGTTTATTGTTCATGTCCCATTTTGTTCCCTAACCCTTAGTGCAAAGTGGAGTTCCCTAAACCTAATTGATCAGTTTTGTTCCCACAATCTTACCAAGTAGTTTAGTTCCCTAAACCGAACAAAAAATTTTCTCCCATACGTAGCCAAGTTTTTTTTTTACCCAAAACCTAACCAAGGATGCTTCATCCCTAACCCTAACCATGTAGTTGTTTCCCCTCAAGCTGAGTAGTTATGTTCTCTAAAATGGTTCAAAATAGTTTTTTCCCCGAAACCTAAGCAATTAGTATTGTTCCCTTTAGCTAACAAAGCAGTTTTGTTCCCTTAACCTAAGCACATAGTGGTGTTCCTAAATTGAGTAGTTGTAACTCTAACCAAGTAGTTTTGTTCCCAAAACCACAACATAGTTGTATTCCCACAACCTAACTGAGTAGTTATGATCCCTAAACCATACCAAGTAGTTTTGTTCCCTTAACTAACATAGCAGTTTTGTTCCCTAACCCTAACCAAGTAGTTTTGTTCCCAAGACCTAACCAAGGAGGCTCCATCCCCAACCCTAGCCACATAGTAGTTGTATGCCCTCAACCTAACCAAGTAGTTTTGTTCCCAAAACCTAACAAAATAGTTTTACCCCAAACTTAAGCAAGGAGTTTTGTTCCCCTAACTAACAAAGCAGTTTTGTTTTCTTACCCCAAACATAGTGGTGTTCCCTTAACCTAATTGAGTAGTTTTGTTCCCTAACCAAGTAGTTTAGTTCCCTAAATCGAACAAAAGAGTTTACCCCAAACAAAACCAAGTAGTTTTGTTCCCAAAATCTAATCAAGGAGGCTTCATCCTTAACCCTAACCACTTAGTTGTATTCCCTCAACTTAACTGAGTAGGTATGTTCCATAAAACCTACCAAGTAGTTTTGCTCCCTAAACCTAAAAAAAACGTTTTCCCCAAACCTAAACAAGTAGTTTTGTTCCCTTAACTAATGAAGCCGTTTTGTTCCCTAACCCTAAGCACACAGTGGTGTTCCCTAATTGAGTAGTTTTGTTCCCACAATGTTACCAAAAAGAATCATCCCTAACCCAAACCATGTAGTTGTATTCCCTCAACCTGAGTAGTCATGTTCCCTAAAATAGTTCAAAATAGTTTCCCCCCCAAACCTAAGCAAGTAGTTTTGTTCGCTTAACTAATAAAGCAGTTTTGTTCCCTAACCCTAACCACATAGTTGTATTCGATCAACCCTACCAAGTATTTTTGCTCCCTAAACATACCAAAATATTTTTTACCCAGACCTAAGCAAGTAGTTTTGTTCCCTAACCCTAAGCACACAGCAGAGTTCCCTAAACCTAATTCAGTAGTTTTGTTCCCACAACCTTGCCATGTAGTTTAGCTCCTTAAACTGAAAAAAAATATTTCCCCCCAAACCTCACTAAGTAGTTCTGTTTCACTCAATCAACCATGTGACTATGAAGTCATATATTTACAAATGCAACTGTTTCACAATGTTAAATAGTCGATCATAAATATGTTGTTGGCAAAGAACCTATTCTGTTGTTTATGTATGAAGACATGTTGATAATTTGCTTTGCTCTGCATTCCAAGATATGATTAATATTTATCGACCCAGACTGATTTTAAATCTGTTTGCTAGATAATAAATCATATCATCACATGAGACAGAAGGCAGTATGGTTTTAAAACAAAGACTGTGAGTATGTGCTACCAAATATATTTTTAATTTTAGAAATGAATATAGTAGTGGTTTCACTGCAGCTTCTTCTGAGAGGTGATGCCAAGTGAATTTAACATATGAGTCATCCATCATAGTCGTTTGGCAATGATTCACTGGAGCAAAAAAAAAGAAATCTGTGAGATGGAAAAAAAAAAGAAATCTTCTTCTGCAGCCTACAATTACAACTACAAGGCTGTAGTGGAGTACAGATGCAGGGCATAGTTTTAGCATGTCACAAAAATGAATGTGGAGAATTAAACCCACATTATTTTAACAGAGCATATATGCAGCCTATCTATATCCCTGCTTCTCTGAGGAGGAAAGTCAACAGCCTGAAGGTTATAATGAAACGCTCCTTGTCTGCACTGAGTCTGTGTGCCACTGGGGGGCAAAGTAGCACTATCAACATTTAGCAGCAATGACCTATTTTCCAAATGTTGTGCTCGTCTCCTGCATTTGTTGTTGCCCCTTTTGAAACGAAAATATGTATGTGAGCATAAACATATAATGCATTACCATATCAATCGGCGGTGCTGAATGCTGTGTCACTGCAGCAAAGGCCAAGCATATCATTAACAAGTTGTGGACATCAAATAACGACACCTAATTTTTTCCTCTGCTTGTCATTAGCAGAGAGAAAAGGGGGGGAGAAAAAAGGGAGACGTGGGAGGCAAAACGATGTGAGCTGTTAAAAGTGCTCACACCTGATCATCATCATCAGTTAACTGTCATATGCTCACATGCATTCTTATTCATTTAGCAGCTTTCCAACGTTATAGTTTGAGCTTCTTGGTATAGACTTAACAGGATTTAAGACTACAGCTATGTGGCCATAAATAATCCACCTCAAGTATCCTCTTATACTTCAAAGAGATGCTGGCTGGAGATTAGCATTTTTTGCTTTCACTGTGGGGGGAAATGGCTAAAAATAGTTATAGGAGAAGCATTCTTTGGTTTCGGGGACTGGGTGGTTGTTCTTGTCTGGGTGTTATAGCAAGTGCATCGGGGGAGGGGGGGCAGTCCTGGCAGTCTGCTGTCGATTGACTCTCCGCCCAATAACTGCTGGTGTCCCCGGGTGAAGTGGTGATGAACCCCCAGCGCCCCGGGGACGTTCATTCTAATAGGTTCCAGTGCTGCAATAGGGGGAAATCACACTGAAAAACATAATGCTGCACATTGCTTAATTCAATCAGTGCAACGTTTTAACACTTAAAACCTCTGGAGTCTACGAAAGAGCCGGAGCACGACTTGTTCATGACGTCAAAAAAAAGACACAAAAATGACCCAAAAAGACACAAAATGATTTAAAAAAGACACAAAATGACGAGAGAAAAGACACAAAAATGACCCAAAAAGAGACAAAATAACTAAAAAAGACACAGAAGACACTATGACACAATGACAAAAAAAGAGAAAATGACAAAAAAGACACAAAATGACAAAAAAGAGACACAACAATAGACACAAAATGATTAGAAAGGACACAAAATGACAAAAAAAAATGACACAAAATGACAAAAAGAGACAAAATAACTAAAAAAAAAGACACAACAACAGACATGAAAAGACATGAAAATGATTAAAAAATGGACAAAATAGTCCAAGACTCCATAGTGTTAAAAATATTGAGTTGATTTGAAAGCTCTCAAATCGGTTAAACAAAACCTGAGTAATGAGTGAATTTAAGTAATATTTTCAAGTACGTCTGAGATTGTAGCACTTTGTAAATGGTTAATATTTGGTTTATTAACCATTACAGTACGTTAATGATTTTGAAATGATTCATATACCTTTAAGAAATTGACTTTAAACATTTAAAGATGAAATATGTATAGCACTTTGTAAATGGTTAATAATTGGTCTATAAACCATCTATAAACATTGTTGGTTATTGTAAAGTTACCGAAAAAAGTATTAGTTTGTAAGTTCAGCTCAGTGAGGGAAGATAGACGTGAACTATTTTTTGTTGACACATACAAATATTTCTCTTCAAATTGAACCCACGCAAAGCATTCATAATTTTGAGAATCCTTTTTCTATTACCTACAATAGCTGCAAGTTGTCACAGTACACACAAAGTGTTAGTGTACCCACCAAAAGATTGTTCTGCTTATCACCATTTTCAGAGCACTCAAGGCTGCAGCGTCTTTTGTTTGAATTGAGAGGCAGTATTGGGAAAGGATACAAATCTGACTGAAAAATATGGATGAAAAAATGTATTTTCAGGACCATAAAGGCACAGAAGCAGACAGCCACACAAAAGAAAACAACAATACAAGAATACATAACACACACACACACACACACACACTCACACTCACACACACACACACACACACACACACACACACACACAAAAACTCACACACACACACACACAGGCATTCTGTTGTAACACTAAGCTGATTTGATTGCTTCCATGATATTTCAAGTTGTGATTTTATCTGGTTTTGGAAATAAAAATATTTTTTACCTGGGAGTTTATTATATATATATATATATATTATACCAGAGTTCTATTAGGATTTGCCCTTCTCCTTCCTCTTCTATAAACTAAAATTCAACCATTTTGCACTAGCAGCAAACTATTACCTGTATTACATGTCTTAGACTGTTTGTGTGTATCTAAAAGGTTTTCCAGCTGGTTATTATTAATACATATATAATATAAAAAACAAAAATAAAAAATTTAATGAAGGCTACTCGGAAAATGAAACAAGTCAGCTATTTCAGGTTGACTATTTAATAATAAAAAACATTTAAAAAAAAATCAAATATTAAGTATATGAATTATATTTCAAAGTCAAATTAGTTTATATTTAAGGTTTTCCAGCTGGTTATTATTAACACAAACACACACACACACACATATATATATATAAAATTTCTGAGATAATAAATCAAGTGAGAAGTTTTCTCATGTTGTATTGAAATGAATGGACTAAAATGCTTCTGCAGCCGTCGTCAGCGCCCCCTGCTGGAATTTTCGGTAGAATGCAGCTTAAGGCACTTCCTGGTTTGCCTCCCTGCTCAGACCAGGAGGTTGCCGCCTGGCCTGACCACAAACAACCAATCAGAGCCGAGTAATGTTGAATGCATCATGTCATGAACTGCAGTAAAACTGTCAAAGCAGCGCTGATAAAATATGAATCAATCCTGTTACTACGTTGCTTATTACTCTCCTCGAATGTTTTCAGAAACACATTTTTGTGACTGTTTATCTGTAAAATGAAAAGGTTTGCGACTCTTTGAAAACCAACAAACGTTCTCAAGAGAAAGCGGAGAGCTGCAGGAGAAGGTCTCTCTCTACTTCAAGGTTTTTTTCCCCTTTTCAGGTTTCATGCCTCCTTCAGCTTTAAATACATTCAGAGCATATCTATTACCTGCAAACGGCTCTCAACATAGCATAACACCGAACAATCAAAAAAAAAAAAACAGGCACCATGGAGGACAGAGCTCAGAGTTTGACTGGAGGGGAACCAGCTGGTGGTCACTAGGCTTATATACATTAACACCACGGCTGGTGAAGGTTTTATCAGCAATAAACACCATATGAGAGCAGAGCAGAGTGAGACACACACAGAGGGACTCACATGCACTAACATATATGGAAATTTATTGTTGTTTTTTTACCAGCAAAAAACAGGACTTTCAAGAATGGATTAGAATACATACGGACTTTATTCTGTGGTCTGGATGCCATTATTCCACTAAATCTCAAGTATATTAATGTTTTAAATGTTTAAATTCATCTCCTCACTGTGTTTAAGCATGATTAAGGTATAGTTGTTCTTATATAAACTAAATGATTAAGCCATTAATGTTTGGCGTTCTGAAGTCTGTTTCAATGCTCAACTATGCTTCATAAGTTGTTGCAGTAATGTTGGGGTTGGTACCATTTGTTACACTCATTTGGTGTTGGTCTTTTTCTTTTTTTTTTATCTGAGAATGGATAAAAATGGCCAAAAACCCCTACAGAATATAACATCAATACATCATACATAATACATCAAGACCTTAAGACTTAACAACATAGGAGAAAAATCCATATTGGGATTTGAAATCTTTCGACATTTTGGAGATTTGTGAATGCATAACGAGCACTTCTGTTCTTCAAACTGCTTAGAAACCCCATTATTGACATTATACCTGGGAAAACTGCACACAAGGTCTCTAGTTAGTGGCTGTAGAGTTTCACAGTGAGGTCCAGACCCAAGAAATGCCCTCGCTGCAATGAACTGGCTACTATGAGGACTCACATCATCCCACATGAATCAGACTGGGCTCATTGAATCTACAATAGTCTCAGCTTTCCAATAATATCAAATTAATGTAATTCAAAGCCTGTTTTGTGACCCCAGTATGATGAAATATGATGCATATTATGAAAATAATGCATGAGAGAAAGTTGACTAAAAGTAGTGCCAAATTAAACAGCTGTGGGTAGCAACAAAAATCTAAATGACATATGGTTAATAAACATAAACAGGTATAACATTTCTAGGCTGGGTCTTTGTTTATGGACTGCACTTTACACAACACACTGCCAAGGTTAAAATAATTTTTCATTAGTTTTAGTTTTAATTTTGTTGTGATTTTTGTCTTCAAATTCAGTTAGTTTTAGTTTTTTTGGTTTTTTTTTTTTTGGTTTTTGGTAACTCTTACAGTTCTGGGTGTTTTGTATTTTGGTTGGAGTGTAGACATCCCAGTCTCAGTAAACATATTCACCATGTGTTGCATGTTCAAATAGAAATAGAAAGAAGAATTATGAATGAAAAAAGTTGACAAAAACAAAAACTAAGGACATTTTCACTATAATTTTAGTTAGTTTTGTAACCACACAATACAGTTTCAGTTAGTTATCGTTTTTTTAAAAACTCTATTCTAGTTTTCGTTAATTATAATAACCTTGCACACTACTAATTCACATTCACCCGTTCACACACACATTCATACTGGTGGCAGAGGTTACCCTAAACCACCATTGGGAATTCATTCTCACACCGATGAACGCAGCATCTGGAGCAATTTGGGGTTCAGTATCTTGCTCAAGAATACTTCGACATGTAGGCTGCCATGGTCGGGGATCGAACCACCAACCCTCCGAATGGTATGTGACCGCTCTACCAACCGAGCCTCAGCCGCCCCATTTATTTAGTTAACCCTCGAAGCAGCATGGAGTCCTGCTGTCAGCTTTTCTCCAAAGTTTTGGCTTTTTACCAGAAGTTTCCATGTCCAATTTAGTGCGTCAGCCCTTTTTCAGCAATGGTTAAAATCACCTCGACGAGTGTAGTAACATGATTTTACTTTTTTTACAGATTTTTCAAATTTTGCAGTGTGCATTCAGCATTTTTAATGCAATCTTTTGTGTTTACTGTATTTATTGTGTATATTTTCTTTTTTGTGTGTGTTTAAAATGTTGATCCAGTAATTCAAAATTTTAAAAATAATAACCAGGTCATATAGGTGAGGTTGTGCTGAAAACAACGATACCAACACGTCATGGTAAAGATTTTTAAGTGGTTTATACAGGTAGAATGAAAAGGCGTCAAAAACCGACAAAATAGCCCCCAAAATACATTTTTGTTTTTTTTGTCAGTCTCTAAAGTGGGAACACACAGACCATCATCTAATGTGGGTAATTACCTCGTACAACCCCACTTAAAAAAAAACCAGACTGTCCCTTTAAGAGGTTTAATTAATTGGTTAATTAACTCATTGTAATTAGAGACTACTTGACACACAGTTGTGAGATTCATCTCCAATTAATCTTTAGATCCCAGCTTTCACATGATGAACCACTTCTAAGTGGCATTCACTGTTGACCTGCTATCTCCCCCTAAATATCCACTCCCCACAACCTCCAGGTCTCTGTTAAGGGTGGCCGAATGATTTTTTTACCCTAATATATTAGCACATATCTGCCCTGAATACTGCAAATGTAGGAAAACATGGTCTAGTGCATGGGTTTCAAACTTGCGGTCCGCGGGCCAATTGCGGCCCTCGTGATGATATTTTGTGGCCCCCACCTTGGTATGAAAGTTTAATGTGAGTTTTATATGAATGGCACTTTACTGTGTTGTGTGTGGAAGGTCCCTTTAATTACTTTTTTTGGGTAATTTTGTGTCTTTTTTTTTTAAAAAGTGTCTTTTTTAATGTAATTTTGTGTCTTTTTTTGGTCATTTTGTGTCTTTTTAAATAATTTTGTTTCTTTTTTGGTAATTTTGTGTCTTTTAAAAATAATTGTGTGTGTTTTTTTAGTGATTTTGTGTCTTTTTTGGGTCATTTTGTGTCTTTTTTAAAATAATTTTGTTTCTTTTTTGGTAATTTTGTGTCTTTTTTAAATAATTGTGTGTCTTTTTTTAGTAATTTTGTGTCTTTTTTAGTAATTGTGTGTCTTTTTTTAATAATTTTGTGTCTTTTTTGGTAATTTTGTGTCTTTTTTAAATAATTGTGTGTCTTTTTTTAGTAATTTTGTGTCTTTTTTAGTAATTGTGTGTCTTTTTTAATAATTTTGTGTCTTTTTTGGTAATTTTGTGTCTTTTTTGGGTCATTTTGTGTCTTTTTTTAAATAATTTTGTGTCTTTTTTTTGTCATTTTGTGTCTTTTTTTTGTCATTTTGTGTCTTTTTGGGGTCATTTTGTGTCTTTTTTAAATAATTTTGTGTCTTTTTGGTAATTCTGTGTATTTTTTTTGTAATTTTATGTCTTTTTTTGGTCATTTTGATACTAGCTCCAGCGTCTGAGACCCTGCTCTAATGGTTTAGTCGTAGACTGTTCATACATGTTCTATTTTTGATTAGTATAATCTTGCACATTAAAACAACAACAAGAGAACAAATTAATGAATGAATTGGCCAATCTGTACAAAAAGCTCTATTTGCACAGAGCAGATATGAGCCGAGAGCAGGCTTTTCTCATCGCTCTGTGACAGCACCACCGCTAATGAAAAGACTGTGCGAGTTAAGCAACACTTGGACGACCACATTCATATTCATTAATGCAAAATTGAATGTTAATACAAACACTGAGAGTGTAAACAAAGATCATTTACAAATTGAGCATACCAGCAGTTGAACATCACACACACACACACACACAGTCCCGAAAAAAAAAAAAAGTATTGTGGAGGTGTTCAAACCTTTTAATAATATATTTCCAAACATCAGCAAGTGATTCATAATTTAACTCAGTGGTAGGTAGGTAGTGAGTGCCTCTGCAGAAAAAAACAAAACCTGTGTAACTTTTCACACGCACAGCACGTTACAGAGAACCAAGCGCTATAAAACTTGAGTCATTTGGGGAAAGTGGGAGGTTTGTGTCTACCCGTACTGCTGAGATAAGTAACTTGAGGGACTTCCCAAGGCCTCGGCCTACTTTGCTTCAAGTCTAGGTGAAGGGAGGGGGAGTAGAAGAAGAAAAGCACAGCAGCTGCCAAGCAGACTGCATGAGGTGGTGTCTGATTCAGGCAACAACATCTTAGCTTGATACACAAAGCCCATGATGTCTGGGGCTTTTAAAGGTCTGAGATCTCTCAGCCTTGTTGTTTGAGCTTGTGTCTGCTGTAATGACACATCGCTATGTACCAACATATCCAGGAGTCAAACGATGTTCTTTTTAGACAGTTTGCACTCCACCGGCTCATTCAAATTTTAAAAAAAACACGCCAAAAAGAGGCATTTTTCCAAGGTATTGCCGGCTTACATGTACAGACAGACAGCCTGGCAAGGAAAAGAAAAAAGAGAGCTTCTGAGGTACAGAGTTTTTCGATTTAAATTGTTCATGCTGCCACTGCCACATCAGTGATAATAAGCTGCAATATGTGCCATTTGATGCTTGCATCCCCACTGGCTTTGGGAAATATTGAGTGTACCAAAGATGATGTTATCTGGCTCCAATCACAGTCAGAGGCCTGACTATCTAGAGTGTGGCAGATGTACAGTAGGAAGTGAGGAAAACACCTTAACAGGAGGTTTGAAAGCTGAAACCAGAATATGTTATACACAATATTGCAATTAATGCATTTAGCAAGCATCCATCAGCTCATAGCAAAAATCCAACAGCATTGACTACATATTTTCTTTGATCCTTTATAACATAAACAATCTAAAGTCACTGTTTAACCCTTTGATGCACAACATGGGTCAAAAATGACCCACATTCATTCAATCTCCATGTTATTAATGCTGCTGTTTGTTTCTGTGCTCTTTCTTTTGATATCAACTTATTTTATGATTGAATATTCAAAGTATTCTTTAAATATCTTGTTTTTGATAACAACAGATCATTATTTCCATTTTGCCTCTCATACTTTATGAAGAAAAAACGTTTTTGTATTATTACATAGCTAACTACTTGGCTAAGTAGCTTGCTAAGCTAACTACTTAGCCAAGTTAGCTAAGGAGTTAGCTTAGCACGCTACTTAGCTAACTACTTAGCCAAGAAGTTAGCGAAGTAGTTAGCTTAGCAAGCTACTTAGCTAATTCTGACCCATGTTGTGCTTTAGTGACACAAAAAAGGATTTTATTAAAAAATTAATAAGGGAAAACATAAAATTAGGGTGTATGATGATCAAAAACAAACGAATTGAGGAAAACCTGGAATACTGAAAAATGAAAATAATTTTATTGCAAAGATATAGAACATAAAACCTCTGTCGGGTCACTTTAGACCAAAAAAAGACACAAAATGACAAAAAGACACAAAATAACTAAAAAAAGACACAACAGACACAAAATGACCAAAAACGACACAAAAAAGACACAAAATGACCAAAAAAGACACAAAATAATTAAAAAAAAGACACAACAGACACAAAATGACCAAAAACGACACAAAAAATACATGAAAAGGTTTTCAAAAATGGACAAAATAGTCCAAGACTCCATAGAGTTAATAAAGTATGTCCTTATAATCTCCACCCATCTGTTTACATTAAGTGTTAGAGTGATTACACACACAGACAAAGTGAATACACAATGGCAGTATAGGATGGATTAGCTAACACATGCTGCTGCTGTCGTCTTTACCGTGGCTCTAATCAATATGTTCTGTCTTAACAATGGATCCCATATAACGTATTAGTATCTGGAAGGTGTAGCTGGTAGTGATGGACCACAGAGAGTCATGACCCGCCCAGCACCAAGCAGAAGGCTGGCAAGAGTTGGTGGCTCGCTGGTGAATAAAGTGAAGCATTTAGCAGCTTAACAGCTGGATTAGAGCTGCTGGAGACTGAAACAGAGGTTAGAAAGTCAACATTGGACTAACATACACCAGGTTACCAAAGACATGACTCCAAATCAGGCAGCAACCTCCTGGTCTGAGCAGGGAGGCAAACCAGGAAGTGCCTAAAGCTGCATTCTACAGAAAATTCCAATAGGGGGCGCTAAGTGTGGCTGCAGAAGCATTTATGTCCATTCGTTTCAATGCAAAATGAGAAAACTTCTCGCTTGATTTATTACCTCAGATTTTTTTTTTTTAGGATAACACTATGGTCTCAATCACTAGTAAAAAAATCTTCTTCAAGACAATCTGATGTTAATAGTGTAAATAATGGCCCCATTTCGAAGAAAATAGAAGATAAAGAATCGTATGATTTGGGGCGGGGCTACCTTTGATTGACAGGTCACTAACAAGGCGAGCCGTCATCAGGAGAGAAGCAGAACAATGTGTATCCATGGCAACGTGTCAATAAAGTTATATAAAGTTATATAGATATAAAAAAGGACGTTTAGCTGTTTGGTCTCATAACTTTGATCCTTTCACTGTATTTTTACTTAATGATATGACATGTCCTTTTTTATATCTATGTAACGTTATATATAACTTTATTGACACGTTGCCGTGGATACACATTGTTCTGCTTCTCTCCTGATGACGGCTCTCCTTGTTAGTGACCTGTCAATCAAAGGTAGCCCCGCCCCAAATCATACGATTCTTTATCTTCTATTTTCTTCTAAATGGGGCCATTATTTACACTATTAACATCAGATTGTCTTGAAGAAGATTTTTTACTAGTGATTGAGACCATAGTGTTGTCCTAAAAAAGAAAAATCTGACGTAATAAATCAAGTGAGAAGTTTTCTCATTTTGCATTGAAATGAATGGACATAAATGCTTCTGCAGCCACACTTAGCGCCCCCTGGTGGAATTTTCGGTAGAATGCAGCCTAAGGCACTTCCTGGTTTGCCTCCCTGCTCAGACCAGGAGGTTACCGCCTGGCCAAATGACTTTATTTATATATATATATATATATATATATATATTGGCGAAACAGTTTTTGACAGATATTTTCTCCTCGTTGTTACTCAGTAGATAAGGGACCTTCATAGAGCGCTGTACCCTTCTACCATCATCCAGATAAAGAAACACTTGAAGAAATATCTCATATGTAGAGTGCAGCGTTATTACTTTCGGGAATAAATTCTTCCTTGTTTGCTTTCGTGACATGTTTATTTATTTGTTTGACAAGATAAACAATTCGTCTCTTGTGCCAGGCAGGTGTGGCAACAGCAAATACTAGAGGGAACCTATTAAATGAAGATATCTGTTGTGGTGTGTGCACCATAGAGCAACCAGCAAATAATGCCATCCACCATCACTCACTGCCTTGAAACCAGTGTGCAAGCATATTTCAGCTCCGTGGCTTGGGCTGCTCGCTCTGTTAGCTGCCTTATCTCAAAATAAAGGTCCCTCACACCCTCTGTGTACAAGAAATTCAAACTGGAGGCCAAAACATGAAGCCGGTCCATAATGTTTGCCTATTAGAAAAGCGGGCCGAGGCTTGTATTCACCTGTCAAAAGTAGGCTGAGGCGTTTAAATCATCAGCCGTATGCAGGGGAAGATAATGTGGAAGTTCAGAGACATGCCGACCAAATTATTTCAGAGGATTAGCTCCCCGACTGTCATCTTTGCCTTGCTCAGCCTGGCATTCAGAGGCATGCTGACTCCCCGGACAAACAGCAACCTCTGACTTTGAAAGAGTTAGCCATAGCTCTTTTTCCTCCGGAAAACTCTTCATTTCCTCTGCATTGAAGAAAGTGTGACATGCAGTTGTTCATTCAAACTAATAACTGCCATTTAAAAGAGGATAAAATAATTGACTTGATTGTAAAACTCATTCTTTTTTGCATCTGGAGACATCAAGTTTGATTTATTCTGAACTAAATATACGTCCTAAGGACCCAAAACAAAGTTTTTGATTTCTCTCAAGTTTTAATAAATGAATAAATTTAATGTAATCTGTTGGCCAGGTGTGTTTTTTTATAGAGTTCATAAGGTGGGAAACAAAAATTTGTAATTAATTTTATTTCATCTGCACAGTCACAACAATTAAAACTCTCATTGTTAAGAGCTGCAGAGATAGGATGGAGCAGTAAACAAAGCCTTTAGTTTACTTACTGTAGTGTCCTTTTTTGTCATTTTGTGTCTTTTTTTTATTAATTTGTTTCTTTTTTTGGTCATTTTGTGTCTTTTTTTAAAGTAATTTAGTGTTTTTCAGTCATTTCGTGTCTTTTTTGGTCATTTTGTGTCTTTTTTTAAGTAATTTCAGGGTTTTTTCTGTCATTTTGTGCCTGGAGTTTTTAGAAATAATCGTTTTCTGTTAAAAAAAAAACGGGGTTTTCGTGTAAACGAGAGTCCAAACCGCATGGAAATATCTGCGTTTCCCCTTCGTGTAAATTTGTTTTTCGAGCATCGACTGCATCGAAAAACAAACATGCATCTGCTGACTGCTGATGGAATTAATTTTATTTCATCTGCACAGTCACAACAATTAAAACTCTCATTGTGAAGAGCTGCAGAGATAGGATGGAGCAGTAAACAAAGCCTTTAGCTTACTTACTGCAGTGTCTTTTTTTGTCATTTTGTGTATTTTTTTTTGGTAATTTTGTTTCTTTTTTTGGTCATTTTGGGTCTTTTTTGGTCATTTTGGGTCTTTTTTAGTAATTTTTTAGTTTTTAGAAATAATCGTTTTCTGTGATTAAAAACAGGGTTTTCGTGTAAATGAGAGGCCAAACCACATGGAAATATCTGTGTTTTAGCCTGAGCAGACTGCATCGAAAAACAAATAAAACCCAAATATGCATCTGCTAAATGCTGATGGAATTAATTTAATTTCATCTGCACAGTCACAACAATTAAAACTCTCATTGTTAAAGCTGCAGAGATAGGATGGAGCAGTAAACAAAGCCCTTAGTTTACTTACTGCAGTGTCTTTTTTTGTCATTTTGTGTCTTTTTTTAATTAATTTGTTTCTTTTTTTTTTGTCATTTTGTGTCTTTTTTAAGTAATTTAGTGTTTTTCAGTCATTTTGTGTCTTTTTTGGTCATTGTGTGTCTTTTTTAAGTAATTTAGTTTTTTTCTGTCATTTTGTGCCTGGAGTTTTTAGAAATAATCGTTTTCTGTTAAAAAAAAAACGGGGTTTTCGTGTAAACGAGAGGCCAAACCACATGGAAATATCTGCGTTTTCCCTTCGTGTAAATTTGTTTTTCGAGCATCGACTGCATCGAAAAACAAACATGCATCTGCTGACTGCTGATGGAATTAATTTTATTTCATCTGCACAGTCACAACAATTAAAACTCTCATTGTGAAGAGCTGCAGAGATAGGATGGAGCAGTGAACAAAGCCCTTCGTTTACTTACTGCAGCGGGGGAAAACAGCCCCCCATGTGCAGGACAAAAGCTGCATCATCCCCCTGAGTATATTTGTGTAAACACAGACAATAACACCAGCTCCTTCTTCTTCTTCTCTTCTCAATAGTGGCTTCCAAGGCAGCAGCTACAGTGCTGTGATGTCAAAGTCTAATGCGTGTGTGTGTGTGTGTGTGTGTGTGTGTGTGTGTGCAGGCAATAAGCCAGATTGCTCCCTGAAGCAGAATCTCAGCTGACCTACAGCTGACACGCTGCCACGCTCTCCCACTATCCCGAGGTTTGTGAGACGCGTACTGTAAGGCAAGATTAAGACTTCATAAGAATCACTCCATCTCGGCTATTTGTTTATAATATATTGCTGCTCGATAGTTGCTGGGTTTTCACTTTATTTACCAGCAGCAGTCCATCAAGCTCTCATCCAGCCAGCCGGGCTGCAGCAGCAGCAGACGTCTCCGTACTATCCGAGGAGGAGGGGATCATTTATACAAATTCACTTGATGTAACTAATGCTGACAGATGATATGGAAATAAACGCCCGGCTCTGAACAACATGTACGTTTTACAGCATTCCACTTATCCAGCTGGAACCGACAGTCACGGCACGGCGGCTAAATGCAAATGACAGTGGCACTAAAAAAAAAATGGCTCCTTTTTTTAAATGGATGTATTTTGTATTTTAGATATCATGTTTACAAAACAGTCCTGCAATGATTCCGTCTAGTGCAAGGGTCTCAAACTTGCGGCCCGCGGGCCAATTGTGGCCCTCGTGATGATATTTTGTGGCCCCCACCTTGATATGAAAGTTTAATGTGAGTTTTATGTGAATGGCACTTTACCATGTTGTGTGTGGAAGGTCCCTTTAATTACTTTTTGAGTAATTTTGTGTCTTTTTTTGGTAATTTTGTGTCTTTTTTTGTAATTTTGTGTCTATTTTTAAATAATTTTCTGTCTTTTGGTAATTCTGTGTCTTTTTTTTGTCATTTTGTTTCTGTTTCAAATAATTGTGTGTCTGTTTTGGTAATTTTGTGTTTTTTTTTGTCATTTTATGTCTTAAGTAATTTAGTGTTTTTCAGTCATTTTGTGTCTTTTTTTAGTCATTTTGTGCCTTTTTCGTGTCTTTTTTGGATCATTTTGTGTCTTTTTTTAGTCATTTTGTGCCTTTTTCGTGTCTTTTTTGGATCATTTTGTGTCTTTTTTTGTTATTTTATGTCTTAAGTAATTTAGTGTTTTTTCAGTCATTTTGTGTGTTTTTTGGTCGTTTTGTGTCTTTTTTTAGTCATTTTGTGCCTTTTTCGTGTCTTTTTTTTTGTAATTTTGTGTCTTTTTTTGGTCGTTTTGTGTCTTTTTTGGTAATTTTGTGTCTTTTTTGTCTTTTTTTTTGTAATTTTGTGTCTTTTTTTGGTCGTTTTGTGTCTTTTTTGATAATTTTGTGTATTTTTTGTCTTTTTTTTAGTAATTTTGTGTCTTTTTTTGTTCATTTTGTGTCATTTTTAAGCCTTTAATTTTTTTCTGCTGTCATTTAGTGTCTTTTTTTTGTAATTTTATGTCTCTTTTTAGTCATGTTGATACTGCCTCCAGCGGCCCCCAGGTAATTTGAGTTTGAGACCCCTGTTTTACAGCGTTCCACTTATCCCAGCTGGAACCAACACCCACAGCTAAATGCAAATGACAGTGGCACTAAAAATGGCTCCTTTTTTTTAAAAGGATATATTTTGTATTTTAGATCCCATAGAGCAGGACAGACTGTTTACAATGCAATGATCCCGTCTAATGAGAGGGAGCGTCGTGTGATGAGGAGACACCTACGCCACACACCTACACACAATTAATATTTAGGCAGCTCTCACATCGCTGTGATTCACATGCCAATCAGCCACCGGCGGGCAATTAGACGGGAGGCAGAACGACAGAGCTAAAGCTAATCTGATGGGAGAGGAAGGAGAGGGAGGCCGAGATGGAGATGGATGGAGGGAGAGAATGGGAAGGAGACAGAAGAGGGGGAGGAGGAGAGGGAACGCTGTGTAGGAGATACAATGTGAAGAGATAGCAGGAGAAAGAGATGGATAGTAGGAGGGAGGGAAATTGTCAGAGACAGTGGTGGATATATAGCGAGCCGAGACAATAAAGGCTCTTCATGTGGCTCCAGGCAGATGTTTAGCTCTATGGAGTCTCTTTGGGCTGTTTGGTCCAGTTTTGAATCCTTTTCATGTCTTTTTTGTGTCGTTTTTGGTCATTTTGTGTCTGTTGTCGTGTCTTTTTTTAGTTATTTTGTGTCTTTTTTGGTAATTTTTTTTTTTTTGGTCATTTTGTGTCTTTTTTCTAGTCATTTTGTGTCTTTTTGTGTCTTTTTTAGTTATTTTGTCTTTTTTCTTTGGTCATTTTGTGTCTTTTTTGGTCAGTTTGTGTCTTTTTGGGTCATTTTGTGTCTTACTGTTAGTCATTTTGTCTCTTTTTTGGACATTTTGTTCCTTTTTTGGTAATTTTGTGTCTTTTTGTGTCTTTTTCAGTTATTTTGTGTCTTTTTTCTTTGGTCATTTTGTGTCTTAGTTTTAGTCATTTTGTCTCTTTTTTGGTAATTTTGTTCCTTTTTTGGTCATTTAGTGTCTTTTTCAGTTATTTTGTCTCTTTTTTCTTTGGTCATTTTGTGTCTTAGTTTTAGTCATTTTGTCTCTTTTTTTAGTCATTTGTGTCTTTTTTAGTCCTTTAGTCCAACATAAAATGTGATTTTGAATCTATTTTTTCACTTTCAAAACACTATCATGCTTAAAGAAGAATTTTAAATGTTGCAAATGTGAACAAAGGTGTCAAATCTAACATATAAGAGGGTTCCATCCAGTTCTATCATTTTATACTAAATCTATTTGAGCTTGTCTCCAGTTTTACTTGGTATATCATCATCAAACTGAAACTGGCCTCATGGAGTTTACAGCCAGAACTTTAGAGGTAAATTTACAGTAGGGCTCCACGCTGCTTTGTTTTCTAGTCTGGGTGTCATCAAGTAGGAGATACAACGCGAAAAGATAGCAGGAGAAAGAGGTGGATAGTAGGAGGGAGGGAAATTGTCAGAGACAGTGGTGGATATATAGCGACAATCTAGGCTCTTCATGTGGCTCCTGGCACATGTTTCACTCTATGGAGGCTCTTTGGGCTGTTTTGTCCAGTTTTGAATCCTTTTCATGTCTTTTTTGTGTCGTTTTTGGTCATTTTGTGTCTTTTTTGGTAATTTTGTGTCTTTTTTGTGTCTTTTTTTAGTTTTTTTGTGTCTTTTTTGGTCATTTTGTGTCTTTTTTTGTCATTTTGTGTCTTTTTTCTAGTCATTTTGTGTCGTTTTGTGTCTTTTTTAGTTATTTTGTGTCTTTTTTCTCATTTTGGGTTATTTTTTGTCATTTTGTCTTTTTTGGTCATTTTGTCTCTTTTCTATACTCTTTTTGTGTCGTTTTGTGTCTTTTTTAGTTATTTTGTGTCTTTTTGGGTCATTTTGTGTCCTCTGTGTTTCTTTTGTCATTCTGTCTTCTCATTTTGTGTCTTTTTTAGTCCTTTAGTCCAACATAAAATATAATTTTGAATCTTTTTTTTCACTTTCAAAACACCATCATGCTCAATAAAGAATTTGAAATGTTGCAAACGTGAACAAAGGTTGCAAATATAACATATAAGAGGGTTCCATCCAGTTCTATCATTTTATACTAAATATATTTGAGAGTTTACAGCCATAACTTTAGAGGTAAATTTACAGTAGGGCTCCACGCTGCTTTGTTTACTAGTCTGGTGAAGAAGTCTGGATTTGGAGCTTTTGGAGACTCCAGAGGGTTAAAAGCCAGGAAGTCCCACTGTTGGGTAACGAGGTAACGCTGTGTAGGAGATACAATGTGAAAAGATAGCAGGAGAAAGAGATGGATAGTAGGAGGGAGGGAAATTGTCAGAGACAGTGGTGGATATATAGCGAGCCGAGATATATAGGCTCTTCATGAGGCTCCTGGCAGATGTTTAAAGAGCTTTCTAATGGAAGACTGGTGCCGCCACAATAACAATGAGTCTTACACGTATTGTCATATTCAGCTGATTAAACCAAGGATGCTATATTTGCTCTCACCACCGTGAAAATAATTCCGCGCTTTGCTTCTCTTTTCTTTCCCACCCTCGCCCGTTCTTTGTCTCCACTCCTAGTTAATTACTATCTAATAAAAAACAGAAAAGGCCATAGAAAATTCCCAAAAGCCTCACAGCGGAGCAGAGGGAGAGCTTCTGCCAGCTTCTTCTTCTCCCGACAAAAACTTTTCTTTGAAATGTGACACAAAGGTAGTTCTGATTTGAGAGGGATGTTGTTCAATCACTTTGATTTAATGAGCAATTAAGGTTTTAAAGCATGGCGAACACAGTGATCACTGTTTAAAAAGAAAGTGTACCATCTTCTGCTAAAATGTGAATAAATGTAGGCCTGCTTCATTGTTTGGATCCTTTTATGTGCCTCAGAGCTGCGTGATCACAGAGAATAATTGTGGCAGTAAATTAAGCTGTGTTGTTCCTTGACCAACAGAAATATCTATAAACAATAGAGCAATTATGCAGGAGTTTTAGAGAGAAAATGGCCAAAAGAAAGGGACAATCCCGGATGAATTCAAAGCAAAAAACATACTTATTACTTGCAATCTCTTTAGCTATACTGCACCAAATATAACTTGGCCTTGAGCCAGACTGCGCCAGTGGAAATCATTTTGCACGGCAGCCTTTTTGAAACTCCCAAGTGTATAGTGACAAGTAATGTTCTTCAATCAAATTAACTTATTAACCTGCATAATATATACAAACGGTATCATCGTGGTGTCTATAAATTGTCTTTAGCTTCCTTCTAAGCCTGTGTATAAGTTTAATATTCATCATTTAATTAGCTTGAAGTGCCATATGGGTTTAGTTCATTCCTTTAGGCTTATTTCACTTAAAGTTGTGAACTGAAAGATTTACAATTCAAGTTGCAATACAGCTTTTATTTATTTATTTTTTTTAAATGTATGCAGTATAACAAAACCATCTGCCACACAGGTGGGCTTAAAGAAACTATAAGGAGCATTAAGTTTGCTGTTTTTTAAGTGCTTTGAGTTTCTTTTGCATATTGTATTACTCCTTTACATTTCACTGTTTAGTCCCACATGTTTTAATTATTTGATACAATTTGAAAATCTGAAATATATCTCTTCCAAACTAACACAAACAATATCAGTGAATAAATTCAACAACAGCATGTCTTCACAAAGACAATTACTCTGCAACATGTTGTTAATGCTTTTCTACAGACTTTTTCTATGGCAGAAGGTTTTTCAGATGAAAACAATTCACAGAAAATAGTTCAGAGCAGTTTTTGGAATTGTTTTCCTTTAAAAAAAATTAGCCACATTAGCAGTGTTACTACTGCACATAGTGTTATTTATTTGGCTTACCCAGAAAAATCCAATTTCCCCCAAAAAACTAAGCAGCTCTTATTGTTTTACAGTGAGGAGATCTAAGTGTCCGATTTGGGATACAGTTAGCGCACGGCTAATTCAGCAGCATTAGCGTCCTTTAGCCGACTCTGGTAAACCCGAGGCTAACGTACACGGTTAAAACAATATATGGTCTGAAAGATAAGAAGTCAGACTTTAGTTTTACACCATTTAATTAATTGAGAAACATAACATGATGATTTATATTAGTAGTTAATGTGAAATTTTGATAGAATCTTAGCCTAAAGCTATCCGATGTGGGATACAGTTAGCACACGGCTAATTCACTGGTGTTAGCGTCCTTTAGCCGACTCTGGTAAACCAGAGGCTAACGTACACGGTTAAAACGATATACAGTGTGAAAGATAAGAAGTTAGACTGTAGTTTAACGCCACTCAATTCATTTGGAAAATTAACATGATCATTTATATTAGCAGTTAATGTGAAATTTTGATAGAATGTTAGCCAAAAGCTGTCCGATGTGGACTACAGTTAGCACGCGGCTAATTCAGCAGCGTTAGCGTCCGTTAGCCGACAATGGTAAACCCGAGGCTAACGTACTCTGTTAAAACAATATATGGTCTGAAAGATAAGAAGTCAGACTTTAGTTTTACACCATTTAATTAATTGAGAAACATAACATGATAATTTATATTAGCAGTTAATGTGAAATTTTGATAGAATGTTAGCCCAAAGCTGTCTGATGTGGGATACAGTTAGCGCACGGCTATTCACTGGCGTTATCGTCCTTTAGCCGACTCTGGTAAACCAGAGGCTAACATACATGGTTAAAACAATATATGGTCTGAAAGATAAGAAGTTAGACTCTAATTTCACACCACTTAATTAATTCGGAAACATAACATGATAATTTATATTAGCAGTTAATGTGAAATTTTGATAGAATGTTAGCCAAAAGCTCTCTGATGTGGGATACAGTGACGCTAGCTCAAAGCATGGCTGTGCCTATAGCTGGACTTAAAATACTTTTTGCATTATGCTGCATGTACCTACGACAACTGCCTACTTTTGTCAGAAACTGTAAATATGCAGCAGGTTGGGGGTATATACAGTCATGGAAAAAAATGATTAGACAACCCTTGTTTTCTTCAATTTCTTGTTCATTTTAATTCCTGGTACAACTAAAGGTACATTTATTTGGACAAATATAATGACACCAACAAAAATAGCTCATAAGACTTTAATTTACGAGCTGATATCTAGACATTTTCCATGGTTTTCTTGAAAACTATTTTGATTATTGTCAATGAAACCATGGAAATATCTAGATATCAGCTCTTAAATTAAATTATTATGCCCTATTTCTGTTGTTATCATTACATTTGTCTGAACAAATGTACCCTATAGTTGTACCAGGCATTATAATGAACAAGAAATTGAAGAAAACAATTGTCTAATCATTTTTTCCATCATGTCTCATTTGGAGACATGACATGGGGTCTGCAATAACTGTGACTGGTCAGCATGGACATCTTGTGTTTGCTCCCACCAGAGTGGGATTGTTGAGAGTGAAGACAACAATAAGCACAATGGAAAAGCAGCCTTCTCCTTTTCAATAATAGACGTCTAGCAGAGCCTTCAGCGCTGAGGAACCTCCAGCTCTGCAGCTCCGCTCTCGACAGTGAATGAAAGGATGTAAACAGCTCCGACACAGCACGAGTCTTGTATTCGCTAATGAAACAAGTTGGACTTTCTCACGTTGAGTCAAATAAGGTGAATGTAGACACAGTCACGGTGGGGAATGTAATTAAAGCATGATACATCAGTGGTGTCATGGTGGTGCCTTCAACAGGAGAAATTTGACACTGGACTATAAATCTAAACCTACGCTGTTAGGAGTCAGTGGCCACTCCTGTTAATCCTCTGGGGTCTATCATAATGTTGGTTTTTTTAAAAGGGCCGTAACAAAAAAACGAGGTCACGTGGATCGCTGCTGTCACTCCAAATTACAACTTTGTTTGACGTTCTGATGTCATGTAAAACCAAAGATATGATGGTTTTAATTTGATAGTACAAACATATTTATTCAAGTGTAAAAGGATGGGATGATGCAGGCGTGGCATTTTGTAAAAATGGGGAAAAAAAGGGGTCTAATCATCTAACACTGTTTCTATAAATAAACATGTTTTTATGCAATTTTTTTACGTATAGTTTTATTATATTTGAATTTTACCTTTATATGTTCATATTTGTAACCTATGTTTACATTTTTTTTCAGGTTTGAAAGAGTTCATTGAGCATATTTGTGGTTTTTATTTGTCATAAATAGTACATTTTTTAAAATGACAAAAAAGACACAAAATGACAAAAAAAAATACACAGAATTACCGGAAAAAAAGACACAACATTTTTTTAAAAACACACAAAATGACCCAAAAAGACACAAAATGACAGAAAAAAAATGACTTAAAAAAGACACAAAATTACCAAAAAAAGACACAAAATTATAAAAAGACACACAATTGTTTAAAAAGACAAAAAAATATTTAAAAAAGACACAAAATTATTTAAAAAAGACACACAATTATTAAAAAAAAGTAATTAAAGGGGCCTTCCACACACAACATGGAAAAGTGCCATTCATATAAAACTCAAAAACCGAAAAAGACACAAAATTATTAAAAAAAGACACACAATAATTTAAAAAAAGACACAAAATGACAGAAAAAAATGAAATTACTTAAATGAGAAACAAAACAACCAAAAAAGACACACAATTATTAAAAAAGACACAAAATTATTTTAAAAAAAAACACAAAATGATTAAAAAAGACACAAAATTATTAAAAAAAGACACAAAATTACAAAAAAAGACACAAAATTACCAAAAAAAGTAATTAAAGGGACTTTCCACACACAACACGGTAAAGTGCCATTCATATAAAACTCACATTAAACTTTCATATCAAGATCACAAAATATCGTCACGAGGGCCACAATTGGCCCTCTTGCCGCGAGTTTGAGACCCATGCTCTAAAATGTGAAAGGTGCTAGAGGTAAGTGGAATTTTTTGGTGTTTTTTTTTTTGTAAATTGCATGAGCAACTGTTAGATGAAGTGGAGGCTGTGGGCCGGATGATAATGAGAGGTGCTCCACTTGATCAGCTGCAGCTCTTTAGGTGCAGCACTGAGTTCACCAGTGTGAAGCTGCTTGGACAGGCCTTAAGTGGAAGACTTTCCTGCATTTCTCAAGTTAAATTAACTCCTCTCCTCTCACATGACATGCTCTGTTTCCTGCACAACAAGCAATGACCTTCATTATCTTGAAAGCTGTAATTAGGCAACTTAAAAGCACCATTAATCTACTCTAAGTTGCCCCAGTCAGATGCTTGTCCTGATTGATAACTCATTGGCTCCCCTCTCAAAGAACAGGAAGATAAAGTGGCACATATTTGGGTGTATTTTTAGTTGACACGACTTATTTTTCCCTCTCTGAAACAGTTCTTCCCCACAAAATATGCCTCAGTTTTGGCTGCGTGCTTAGCAGGATTTGCGATAGAGCCAGGGTGAATATTTAAAGTAGACGGTGCCCTGGTACTCTTTGCACAGTCAGTGCAGAGGTTTTATTTTGGCTGGGTATTCCAGCTTTGAATAAAGATCAGCGGGCTGGCGGAGGTGCTGAGGTTCTGACCTGTGGACCCTTCAGGTGCTGCTGCAGAGAGCAGAGGAGGATGTTTTGGCTTCATCCACCTCCACTCGCAGCGAGAGAGAGAGATTGATCCACTCGCTGAAGGAAAAAGTGCCTGGTGGAGAAAAGTAGAGCGGGAAGCTGTAAAATAACCAATGATCTACGTCATGGGTCTCAAACTGGCGGCCCACGGGCCAATCGCAGCCCTTGTGACGATATTTTTTGTGGCCCCCACCTTGATATGAAAGTTTAATGTGAGTTTTATATGAATGACACTTTACCGTGTTGTGTGTGGAAGGTCCCTTTAATTACTTTTTTGGGTAATTTTGTGGCTTTTTTTGGGGGGTAATTCTGTCTCTTTTTGGTCATTTTGTTTCTCTTTTAAGTAATTTTTTAAAAAAATAATTTTGTGTCTTTTTTGAATAATTGTGTGTCTTTTTTAATAATTTTGTCTCTTTTTAAAATAATCTTGTTTCTTTTTAGTAATTTTGTGTCTTTTTTTGGTCATTTTGTGTCTTTTTAAAATAATTATGTGTCTTTTTTGGTCATTTTATGTCTTTTTTTCTGTCATTTTGTGTCTTTTTTTGGTCATTTTGATACTTCCTCCAGTGGCCCCCAGGTAATTTGAGTTTGAGACCCCTGATCTCGGTGAATAACCACACTGCATAAAAGGTGTATCTAAAAACAAAATAAAAACACTAAATCTGAAGGAAATGATCTTGCTGCATGGACAGATCATTTCTTGAATTAAGATGATTAAATCTAGAAATAAGCATGTTGTACGCTTAATAAGTAAATTAACTCTTAAAACAAGATAAATTAAAGCTGCAAGCAGCGATGAACTGGCCCGAACAGAGTGCACTGCAAATTATTTGGTTCTTACCAAGAAATGTGCTAAATTGTGGGTTTTGTTAACACAAGGCCGGTTGAGGAAGTGTTCAGATCTACCCATATATAAATCATCAAGTCACAAAAAAAGAGCAGGATGAGGGATTCTGTCCGCTGCTTTGAGAATCAAAGGCAATGCAAGATGACGGCGTTTTTTTTGTACCATAATCACTAAAAACCGTGACTTATCTTGCGCAAATGCTTGTGTTCCCGGCCAGGTAGCGAGTAGGGATCTGCCAGCAGACCTGCAGCTTACAGGCAGCGCTGAGCTGTGGATGTGTGATTTCAGCAGGCTGAGGTTTGCCCTCCTCTCTGCCCCTCCTTGTCAGAGCCCAATCCATGATCCAAATACAAACAAATTTGCATTTTCTCAGGCAAAAGGTTATGAATAAGCTTTTGATGCGAGAGCTGGCAGTACTTGAGAGCTGGAATGACACAAATACATCTAATTATATCTTTTATTGTAGCTTGAGGATGTAAAGTGGCTTATTTTTTGAATTACCTGTGCACACTGGAGTGAAACTGACCTTTACTTCGTACTCCGACAGGACAAAAATGTTATGCAAAGCTTTTCTGCTTGCATGCACCGCGTCTCAAAAGTATGCATGTGTGCCCAGTTTACCGATTGTAAAACTCCCAGATCGCAGCTTTAAAGAGTCAACTAAATCTCGGGATTTTCCGCCAAGAAGTGGAGGGACACGGGCAGAGTCACTAAAGGCAAAAAGCTCCTTGCACTGTAATCCAACCCCGACACAAAACAGAGATAATACTCGGAGAGCAGAGCAGGGCCGGCTCTAGCCCATTTGGTGCCCTAAAGCAGTAGTTCTCAACCTTTTTGAGTCGCGACCCCCAATTTAACATGCATGTTGTCCTCGACCCCCGCTCACTTAACAAAATCTCCACACACAGTTCAGATCATACAAACTCAGACAAAATTATCAAAAAAAGACACAAAATGACCAAAAAAATACATAAAATTAAGCAAAAAAGGACTCAAATTGACCACAAAATGACAAAAAAATGACCACAAAAAGACAAAAAATAACAAAAAAAAAGACACAAAATGACCAAAAAAAAAGACATTAAATGACCAAGACATGAACACATGAACACTTTAACAGAGTGGAGACAGAGCTGACTTCTAAAATCCTTTGGCGACCCCCAGAAATCATCTTAACATTGACATAACGTTACCTTTATATCGGGACTTCTTCTCCTTCACTTGATGTGACCTGACCTCTGTGACAGCGATCTGACCGTCTAAAGGGGGGCAAGGCAATGACCACACGTCATGTGACTCAGAATCACAAGTGAGATGAAATGTCATTGTTTATCTGTTTCTTTATTTTGTTAATATGTATTATATTAGGGAGGGTGACAATGGGCATCGAAAATTATTATTGTTTTTTTTTTTGTCTCCCTCGAGGGTGACTGGCGGCGCCCCTCCAGCAGATGGCGCTCTAGGCCAGCTATTCTCAACCTTGGGGTCCCGACCCCAATTGGGGTCGCGAGATGATTTCTGGGGGTCGCCAAATCATTTTGGAAGTCAGCTCTGTCTCCACTTTTGGTCATTTTGTGTCTTTTTTTGGTCATTTTGTGTCCTTTTTGGTCAATTTGTGTCGTTTTTGTGGTCATTTTGTGTCTTTTTTGGGTCATTTTTTTTCTTTTTTGGTCAATTTGTGTCTTTTTTGTGGTCACTTTTTGTCATTTTCTCGTCAATTTGAGACCTTTTTTCCTCAATTTTATGCAACTTTTTGGTCATTTTGTGTGTTTTTTCTCGTCAATTTAATTCTTTTTTTGGGTAATTTTGTGTCTTTTCTGACAAATCCCAAAGTATCAAGTTGTTACTTTCCAAGGAGTCTCTGGCTTGAAGCTGACTGTTACACACTCAGGAGGTCAGAATGGACCTTTAAACTGATAGCAAAGGACTTAGATTAAAAGTATAAAATATAAAAAATATATATAAATGCACAGACAGAGAGATATTTTAGTTGTTGTCTGCTTCATCATTTGTCCAAAATGTGTTGTATCAACTGAATTTGTTTGATCTGAACTAATCTGTAAATTGAGAGAACTTTCCATAAGGGATTCAATAAAAAGTACTTCTTTATACATGTATAAATACAGCCTCAGGGCAGTGTATTGTGTATTGTATTGTGTCGTTTTTAGGAAGGGACCACACTTTCTTTTTTATTAAGCATTGAAGTGTGTCTAGCACCATTCTCACAGCTAAAGCATCAAGGCACTAATTTAATTCCAGCTCAAAGACTGCAGCGCTGTAACTGACCCCAGCTGACCTACCTTAGTTTGACAACCTCCGCTACAATCGCAGCAATGAAATGAAAATATTTTCTCACATGGATCATGACTTCTTTTCAGCGAAATGGAAATAATATCTCTATATCTACATTGTGTATTAGTTAGAAAGTTTCCAACTATGCAAAGTTGATACCTTCCACCCACATGTCCTTCAGTTGTTGCTGTCAGAATGTCTTGGTATGTTAAGTGAATATCCATGAAGAAATACCTGAAGCTTGGCTTTCATGAGTAACAATGGACCTGCCCCCTATAATTGAAGAAAAGATTATCACTTAGTAGGGGTTAGATAGCAAAGGTTCACAGAATGCAGCTTTGATATTGGTGAAACGTGTTTGTTTTATTGCGTGGGCTGAGGAAGGACACAATCTCATACTCTCATACATGTGCCATGCAATGTGCAAGTCTCCCTTTCAGAGTCTTTTAGACAAGACGAACTCAAGGACAAAATGTACAGTACACACATTTTACATTGTGAAATTCACATGTTCACATAACTCTTCTAATACCTCACTACACCACACACACTTCAGGCCAAGCCATATAAATGTAGACTACAGATGTAACATAAAGTCATGGAAAAAGTTTTAAACCACCCTTGTTTTCTTCAGTTTCTTTTTCATTTTAATGCTTCGGTTATCCAACAAGACCAGAGCAGCTATCACTACACACAAACATTATGCACAGTTGGGACTATTTATAACACTGATCATAAATTCATCACATCCACGTAACCTCACCAGCAGTGAGATTTATTATTGATAACAGGCATCATAATTAAACACCAGAAAGGTTTATTCAAACGATTGAGTCTGTATCATTGTATTTGAAAGAGACTTGTGCTTTCAAAAATGCGAAAAGAACATACCAACCGCTAATGTAAATAATAAGGATGAAATAGTAAGCCAAACTAGAAAATTTCCTCTGGGGAAATTCTGAAAGGGCCACGGGGGCTACTGCTGGTGTGTGTACACTATGATGATATTCTTCAAAGATTTCAAACTATGCCCTTTAACCTCAAAATGTGTGTGTGTGTGTGTGTGTGTGTATCTGTAACTGTAATAGTAGAGCAATCAACAGAATTAACTGCCACCTGAATGTTCCGGCACACCTCCAGCCAGAGGTGGACAGACTGGAATTTCTGGCCTCGAACAGAAAGCATTTTTGGCAAAACCATAATACCTATCATTGATCCGACTTCACTTTGAGCGTCCTGAGTTCTTCCTGAACGTCTACATATGTTTGTTTTTTTTGGAAAAAAAAAAATAGCTTTGTTAGAGCGATCTAAAAAAACTGTTACATCTTTCTTTCTTTTTTTTTCTTTTTCAGAAATCTTCCTGCGTTTTTAATATGGGAGCCAATGAGGCTGTTGGTGCGTGTTGGTGCGTGTTGGTGGCGCATGTGTGCGTCGTACGCCCAAACTATAACTCTGACAGCTTTACCAGAGGATTGTGAGGGAAAAGACTAATTTTCCTACGTTTCTATGTATACATTATTTCTGTAGAGTGGAATTTGCGGCTTGGTGCGCAGTTTTCAAATACATTTTTTGACAATTTTTTCTCTCCGTCTACACTCTGGCGATGATGTCACACACTGTGACACGAACATTCCGTGCAATACACACCCATTATAATCTCAGAATTTCTCCAAAAATGATCATGGTCATTGAACAGGGATTGATAAAAAACTATATGACCGATATGATCGAAACGTGGATTAATACACCGATACACAAGACTTGTGTCTACTGTTTAAAGTTTAAATGGAGTCTCTAGGTGAAATTCCCGAGCACTGGTCCCTAAAGCTATTACTGTATGGGACCAGTGCTCGGTGCGATTGCCCCATGGCCTTAACAAGAATAAGTGTCTACGGCCATGCAAGTGGCAATTTTTGGCTGTGGTTTTGCAGAAAATGCTACTGGAAACGTGGATCATACTGGATCATAACATGCTCACAATGACAATGTCATGGTGCAGGTTAAATGTTTAAATCACGGTTATTGCCTTTGTTGAGTGCTACCACTTGCTTATTAGTAGTGAAGGGAAAATGAAGCTTTCGTGAAGCATTAGCTTTATTTTTTGACCCCACTTGATGGCGCTCTTGGCTTAAAAAAAAAAACAGCTTTAGCAATTTCAGCCCTTTGTTGAACAAAGAGCCCCATCTAGTGGGGTCAAAAAATAATCCTTCACGAAGCTTCATTGTCCCTTCACTACTTATTAGCAATAAACACAAAGTACAGCTGAGAAAGATGGTAATATTTTTAGTATTGGTCAACTTAGGATCCACAAAGACATAAGGATTCTAGCTCTGTGGATCACGTTTGTCTGTATATTTTATGGCAAGCATTGTTGACATTTCAGTCTGGGCCACAGCGGAGGATCGACCAACCAACAGACTCCCATGGCCAATTTGTATACATCTTGCTGCTGACATGTAAACAGAGTGGAGTGGAGAATAGAGGTATATGTGAGATGCTCCACTCATGTGTCTGGTGGATACTGGAGCACTAGAGTGGCTGTGTATTGTCTCCAGCAGCTTCTCATCAATTATATTGCTTCTATTGAGTTTCAGTCATGGAAAAATCATTAGACCACTTCAAAAATATATAAGACCACTTTGTTTCAATGTCTGGTACAACTAAAGGTACATTTGTTTGGACAAATATAACGATAACAACAAAAATAGCTCATAAGAGCTTCATTTAAGAGCTGGTATTTGTTGGTTGGTTCCATGTTTTTTTTTTGCTCTGCTCTGATTGGTCGACCCCAACGCCTTTGATCCTTTGATGTGATTACAGTTACAGATGCACACACACACACACACACACACACACATATGTGCGAGTAAGCGCGCACACTCCTCCAGATACACATGGTTCTCACACACACACACACAGGTAACTTTATGTGATTTTCATTACACACACACACACACACACACACACACACACACACACAAATGTGCACGTAAGCGCACACACTCCTCCAGATACACATGTTTCAGACACACACACACACACACACACACACACACACACACACATTTTGAGGTTAAAGGTCATAGGTTGATGTATAAATAAATACCTGGAAAGGAATGCTTGTTGTCGGTGTGCTCCTTAAATATAATATAGTATCATAACATTACTAGTATTAATTGTTTGAAATCTCTGAAGAATCTCATCATAGTGTAGTTTCCCCAGAGGAAATTTTCTAGTTGTATTCTATTCTATCTCTACAACAGCAACATGTATATGTATAGTGAATAACAAACCTTAACCCTTATAAACTTGAATTATTGAACTGAATTAATTCTATTTTATTAGAGATTTGTGACTCGAACAACTTGACACATATTGCTGAGCTGCATCTCAAATTAATAATCAGCTTTCCAGCTTTCAGATAATAAAAATCAATTCTCTGTGGCATCTACTGTTGACCTGCTATCTCACCATAAAAATATACTGCCACAAACCCCCAATTCTTTATAAAATGGAAACACTGAGGGGTTAATATGTATGTAATATCCTATATTCAGTTGATCCTACGTTAGTAACTCAAAATTGTGGAAATCGGCTTGTCAGAAGATGGAGGCAGCATATAGCCGTGTGTCCCCCAGCAGAGCATGTTTTTAAGCAGCTTCTCTCATCTCCTGTCTGACCAGGACAGCAGCTATGACGACATGAAGATTACTGTATGTGCAACACAGGAAATGAGGTGGGAGAGGATGAAAGGAGGAGCAGGTCTGGGGCTTTAAGGTGACAGCTTGACTGTGCAACAACATGGAAAGATCTCTTAAGCCGTTTCCACAAGCTCACTTTATAAACTGGTGCTATCTCCAACTAAGAACATTTATGGAAATGTATGTGATGTTTGTGCAAAAACATGAAATGTTATATTTATTAATAGCAACTCCCCGACAAGATCAAGGACTTTCTGTTTTAATGGGAAAAAAAAGCAACTGAATGTGTGTATCTGATGCGTACAGAGCCCCTTAAGGCAGTAGTTCTCAACCTTTTTGAGTCGCGACCCCAAAATTTAACATGCATGTTGTCTCGCTGAACAGAATCTCACAGTTCAGATCAGACAAACTCAGTTGATATGATGAATTTTTGACAAATAATGAAGCAGACAACAACTAAAACATCTCTCTGTCTGTGCATTTATATATTTTTTTATATTTTATTGTTACTTTTAATCTAAGTCCTTTGCTATCAGTTTAAAGGTCCATTCTGACCTCCTGAGTGTGTAACTGTCAGCTTCAAGCCAGAGACTCCTTAGAAAGTAATAACTTGATACTTTGGGATTTGTCAGAAAAGACACAAAATGACCCAAAAAACAATCAAATTGACCACAAAATTACACAAAATGATCAAAAAAGTACATAAAATTAAGCAAAAAAAGGCTCATATTGACCACAAAATGGAAACAAAATGACCAAAAAAGAAACAAAATGATCAGATAAGACACGAAATGACCAAAAAAACACACAAAATGAACAGAAAAGACAAAATTACCAAAAAAAAGACAAAAAATGACCAGAAAAAGACAGAATGACCAAAAAAGACACAAAATGACCCAAAAATGACACAGAATGACAAAAAAAAGACACAGAATGACAAAAAAAATACCAGGAAAGACACAGAATGACCAAAAAGAGACACAAAATGACAAAAAATAACACAAAATGACCAAAAAAGACACAAAATTACCAAAACAAACACAAAATGGCCCAAAAAGACATTAAATGACCAAAAAGACTAAAACACATGAACACTTTAACACAGAGCTGACTTCCAAAATAATTTGGCGACCCCCAGAAATAATCACGCGACCCCAATTGGGGTCGGGACCCCAAGGTTGGGAATCACTGCCTTAGAGGGCACCCATTCATTTTTTGCATGTTTAAAGGGCAGCCAATAAGGCACTTCCTCTCGTTTTCATGTTTTCACCACTCTTGAGCGCGCTTTTTCAACCATGGAGGCATGAGGGGGAGCGGTTGACTCTTCTTAACGAGTAGCAGGCGCCGTCCCAAAGCACTCACAAGCGGCCCAGTCCTCTACCTACCAGAGGCAGGTACTTTCTGAGCCGCTAACTGGTGAAGTTGGGTGGATCCTCTCTCCCAAACCACACCCTTAGCGGCTCACTAAAGGGAAAATTAGCTAATGGAAACGCGCCTTATGACTACAAAACAGCTGTAAAAAATTATCTATTTCTGGGTCTCCCACCTTGAAACTGGTGATTGCATCGATCGGTGCTGCTGGGCTGACTGTGTGAAGTATAAAGGTTTTAGTATGTGGCTTGTTTTCCAGCAGCATCCATATTTGAAGGATTGTCGACTGTCATGGCTGCAGATGAGTCTGGACAGACATGATGTAAACTGAGACTTGGCTGGTTGGCAGAGGAACACTAGTGTGAGACAGTAATTCCATTTAAAAAAATATATATTTTACACACGGTTGGATTTTCACACCAGATTTAATAACACAGTGCCAAAACTGAGGCAAGCACTGAGACACATGAATCACCTCATTAGTTCTTGTTTTTTTCTTACTAATTAGCTGCAGTTGATGCCAGTTGATGACAGGTTGTGAGCATGACAGACAACTAGTGGCATTGTGTTGATTTTCTCCTTAAAATTAAATGAAAAAAAAAGGTCACTACTCCACTAGGACCATACAGTCATGGAAAAAAATATTAGACCATTATTTTCTTCAATGTCTTGTTTATTTTAATGCCTGGTGCAACTAAAGCTGCATTTGTTTGGACAATATAATGATACCAACAAAAAAGTTTTATATGAATGGCACTTTACTGTGTTGTGTGTGGAAGGTCCCTTTAATTGCTTTTTTTTGGTAATTTTGTGTCTTTTTTAATAATCTTTTATTTTTTTTTTATTATTTTGTGTCTTTTTTAAATTATTTTGTGTCTTTTTAAAGTTATTTTGTGTCTTTTCTAAATAATTTTGCGTCTTTTTTAATAATAATTTTGTGTCTTTTTTAGTAATTCTGTGTCTTTTTTTGGTTATTTTGTGTCTTTTTTGGTTATTTGTGTCTTTTTTTGTAATTTTGTGTCTTTTTAAAATTATTTTGTCTTTTTTTTAGTAATTCTGTGTCTTTTTTTTGTAATTCTGTGTCTTTTTTGGTTATTTTGTGTCTTTTTAAAAAAAATGATTTTGGGTCTTTTTTTCAGTAATTCTGTGTCCTTTTTTGGTCATTTTGTGTCTCTTTTTTTAGAAATTTTGGGTCTTTTTTCTGTCATTTTGTATCTGTTTTGGTCATTTCATGTCTTTTTTCGGTCATTTTGTGTCTTTTTTTAGTCATTTTGTGTCTTTTTTTTGTCATTTTGTGTCTTTTTTTTGGTCATTTTGAGTCTTTTTTTTTGTCATTTTGTGTCTTTTTTTGGTCATTTTGATACTGCCTCCAGCGGCCCCCAGGTAATTTGAGTTTGAGACCCCTGGTTTAATTGAAGACATTCTCCATGGTTTTCTTGATAATAACCCAAATCATTATAAAAAATACCCAAGAAAATCAACTCTAAAGTTAAACTCTTATCAGCTTTCAGCTCCTTTATCAACAGCAGTAACACCCTGGTTTATATTTTTATTAACATGTGTATCTGTGATGCAGCGATTGAAGCAGACTGAGTTACACCTGTGCAGGAGACCTTTGATCAGCTTCTGTAGAGATCTGTGTGACACTCGGAGGACACACAACTGCCAGAAATGTTGGCACGAGCTGCTGAGCTGCACATCTGTTGTGTTCACTGCTGCTGATGGACGTGAACATCAACACGCAGCGAGACGAGCTCAATCAACACTCAGTGCATGTTTGAATCGGTTCTAACTTAGAACCGTCTCTTTAAAAATCTTTCTTTTTGTGAAGAAAATATCTTCATCCATTATAAATTGTGTGGGATGTGACTCCCCGTCACCCCGCTGTGTGAACCAACCTTAACTCTATGGAGTCTCTTTGGGCTATTTTGTCCATTTTTGAATACTTTATTATTATTCTTTTTAGCTCAACCTCGCCTATAGAAAGAAAGAAAGAAGAAAGAAGAGTACTTTATTAATCCCACAATGGGGAAATTCAACCTCTGCATTTAACCCATCCTTTTTTACACACAAGTGAACACACCATGCAAGGAGCAGTGGGCAGCACATTACTGCGCCCGGGGAGCTTTGGAGGGGGGGTTAGGTGCCTTGCTCAAGGGCACTTCAGTCCTAGACCTGTCAGTACCGGGATTCAAACCAGCGACTCTCCAGTTACAAGCCCGATTCCTAACCTCTAGGCCACGGACTGCCCCGTATCAACATTTTGAACCAAAAAGAAACAAAGAAAAACCAACATAAATGTGATCTTGTGATTGTGTGTGATCCTGTCATCAACTCTGGATTTTATTCTGGTGGGACTCCATTTTATTTGTGTCCTGTGTGTTTAGCGTAACACTTTTGGTAATTTTGTGTCTCTTGTTGTGTCTTTTTTAGTCATTCTGTGTCTTTTTTTGGTCATTTTGTGTCTATTTTTATTCATTTTTTCTCTTTGTAAGTCATTTTGTGTATTTTTTGGTCATTTTGCGTCTTTTTTTGGTCATATTGTGTCTTTTTTGGTCATTTTGTGTCTTTTTGTAGTCATTTTGTGTCTTTTTTTGGTCATTTTGCGTCTTTTTTTGGTCATTTTGTGTCTTTTTTGGTCATTTTGTGTCTTTTTTTGGTCATTTTGTGTCTTTTTTTGGTCATTTTGCGTCTTTTTTTGGTCATTTTGTGTCTTTTTTCTGTCATTTTGTGGGGTTTTTTTGTCTTTTTTTGGTCATTTTGCGTCTTTTTTTGGTCATTTTGCGTCTTTTTTGGTCATTTTGTGTCTTTTTTGGTCATTTTGTATCTTTTTGTAGTCATTTTGTTTCTTTTTTTGGTCATTTTGCGTCTTTTTTTGGTCATTTTGTGTCTTTTTGTAGTCATTTTGTGCCTTTTTTTGGTCATTTTGCGTCTTTTTTTGGTAATTTTGTGTCTTTTTTCGGTCATTTTGTGGGGTTTTTTTTGTCATTTTGTGTCTTTTTTTGGTCATTTTGCGTCTTTTTTTGGTCATTTTGTGTCTCTTTTGGTCATTTTGTATCTTTTTGTAGTCATTTTGTTTCTTTTTTTGGGTCATTTTGTGTCTTTTTGGGGTCATTTTTGTGTCTTTTTTGGTCATTTTGTGTCTTTTTTTAGTCCTTTAGTCCAACATAGCCCTTTTGGAGACTCCAGAGGGTTTTAAGGATGGCAAAAAAGACAAAAAGACCAAATGTCTTGGCAATCTTTATCTAGATACCTTGAACTGGATCAGAGTCAGATGGGCAAATACATCTTACTGTTGCACGTTTTTACCTCGATTCTGTGTTCAAATATGCTCAGTAATTACACATCTCTCAACATTTATAATAAAAAAGGATGGATTCTAGTGTTCACAACTGTCTGACAGACATTTTTCAAAGATGCCAGCATCCCTGTGTTGGTGTGAGCAGACTGAGGTCTCATCTCTGCTGGTTTCAGACCCGATTTACAAGCACATAAAACCCTCGCCCTCTTTGGAAATCCCAATCTTATTAAAAAATATCAAGCACACGGTCGAAATATTGGAGAGATCTGGCTGAACCAGGGTGCCTCTGTGCCTCATGAAGACAAAAGTTGGGGGGAAAAAACTGCCTGACCTGATTTTCAGAGCAACAAATAACAAAGGCTGTGTTTCCACGCTCTACTTGCTGAATCCTTCATGGTGACAGGTGGATCTGGTGTGAGTGTGATTTATTGGCTTTCATACTGGCCCATCTTTAATGGTGGACACTCCAGGCTGCAGGATGCAGAGTGATTACTGTCCACTAATTCTTCTTGGCGAGCAGGCTAGAAAAATGACAGTGAAAGCCGTGTAGAATGGCTAATCAATACTGTATTTATGCCCAGTGAGGAGACAGCATTGCTCACTTGCCAGCACAACAGGGTTTCCATCGATACGTCCCACTGGATTTCAGAGGGAAGATAATGAACCTTTCTTTATTTAGAGCAACCAAAACAGAGCAGTCGATAGTTATGGTGGAAAAGTCAATGCCTTGAAAAACGCTTTTAAATAATTATCGCCTCTCAGACATTCTTTTTAGTGCCACTCCCTCTGCTCCAGAGGGCCTCTTGACCAAAACAAACTTCAACATCGACAACCAGAACTCTTAAACCTGGTTCAGTTTTTACATTACTGTATGGAAATACTGCCCTACAAAGCCTAACTGCAGGGACTTCATTTTTGGGCGAAATTGAGTTATTATTAAAAATGAATTTCTCTATGTCTGTTTTATCTTATGAGAAAGTTTTAGATTTCTATTTTGCTTTATTTCAGATAAATAAATGATAAAAATTGCAGAAAGTACAAAATCCAACTCGAAACCAAAGCAGACCAAAGCAGTAAGTTCACTTGCCACGGTCTGATTTGGATATATATGTATATATATACATATACATATATATATATATATATATATATATATATATATATATATGTATATAGACAGGAAGACAGAGATGAAGACAAAGTAATACAGCACAACGTGAGGCTAAAATACACAAATCTCTGAATAGAGTTGTTAAACACTTTTAAATACACTTATAACAAAATCAATTTCAAAAATGTTCATTCACTGAAAACAAAATATAAAAGCTGAAAGAAGACAACATTGTAGTTACTGCACTCTGTTTTGCTATGAGAACCTTTACAGCGATGCAAAACCAGTGCACTAACTAAATTTTTTAGGTCAAAGGTCAAATAAATTGTGATTTTTTTTTAGCATAAAAATGACATCATCAATACAGGTAGAAATAAGTGTCATATCACTTATCTACCTATAACCCATTTGGCTGTCCAGTTAAAAAAATGTTAAAAAAGCAGTTTTTCTCAGTTTTACCCTTTGCTAGTTACTGCACTGTTACTTTGTAGGGCAAAATACGTGTTAACATCCGAACGTCACATGCAATTGATATGTATAAAAATCAGTTAGCAACCAGGAAAGCCACAATAGAATTGGAAACATATGGGCTAAGCTGTTAACCCTTTGATGCATAACATGGGTCTAAAGTGACCCAATAGAGTTTTTATGTTCTACATATGTGCAATAAATTATTTTCATCATTCAGTATTCCAGGTTTTCCTCAAATAGTTTGTTTTTCCTAATTTTTATGTTTTACTTTATTCATTTTTGAATAAAATCCCTTTTTGTGGCACTACCCTTTTAATGCACAACATGGGTCCAAAATGACCCATATCCATTTTTTAGCTAAGTAGCTTGCTAAGCTAACTACTTAGCTAACTTCTTGGCTAAGTAGCTTGGTAAGCTAACTACATAGCTAACTTCTTGGCTAAGTAGCTTGCTAAGCTAACTACTTAGCTAACTTCTTGTCTAAGTAGCTTGTTAAACTAACTACTTAGCTAACTTCGTGGTTAAATAGTTAGCCTAGTAAGCTACTTAGCCAAGAAGTTAGCTAAGTAGTTAGCTATGTAATAATACAAAAACGTTTTTTCTTCATAAAGTATGGGAGGCAAAATGGAAATAATGATCTGTTGTTATCAAAAACAAGATATTTAAAGAATAATTAGAATATTCAATCATAAAATAAATTGATATCAAAAGATAGAGCACAGAAACACACAGCAGCATTAAATAACATGGGGAATGAATGCGGGTCATTTTTGACCCATGTTGTGCATTAGAAGGGGGGTCAATATGTTGTGCATCAAAGGGTTAAAATGTCTAGTTTTTGCCTCCCAAAAATGGTACCAATATCTCACCAAAACCACCAAAAGCAGAATGTATTTGTGATTAAACAGGCCCAGGATTTGCAGGATTCTTTTCGATGGACATCTATCTTTAAAAGACAAAACAAAATGCAAAAACATGGATAAAACCATCTTTTTTGTCTGTAATTTGTCATTGCTGAAGCTGCTCCACAGACATGGCCGACTGTGTCGAATGCTCATTGTTGCCAGCGGCGGCTTCGTTTGCCTTCATCTCCTCCTGATGCAACCCTGACGTAGGCGGCTCGACGGAACCACTCGCAGTAAAACCAGGACTGGATAAGTTGACTCCTCAGTTGCAGAAATCCCCGACCTGCCAGCTAATTAGTAAACACGGTGATGAATGGGAGAGAATTTAGTGCCAGATAGCAGGTCCAAGTCAAATGAGCTGATGATGCACATCCACTCTTTGTGCAGTGAACCACAGATGTGTTTGAACTTGGACAGTGTGTGTGTGTGTGTGTCTGTGTGTGTGTGTGTGTGTGTGTGTGAGGCTTCTGCCCTCTTCAGTAAACACACTGGACTAATTAGATGTTGAAGTGAACAAATGTTTGCTTAAGTTAGCTCTCATAGGTACATATGGGCCGTAGTGCTAAGTGTGAGACCAAAGAAGGAACTTGACTATATCCATTTTCTTACTTCATACAAAAATGTTGTACTTTTTAACCTTTGGTGCACAACATGGGTCAAAAATTGTATTTTGTATTTTGCACAATAATAAGACAAAAGAAAAGATAAAGAAATAACAACAAAAGAAAGAAAGGTGCAAGAGAGTGGCAAGAAACCAAAAAGGCTTCTACAGGGCCTCTACCTATATTAAAATTCACAAGATAAATTGAAAAACAGGTAACTATGAAATAGAAAAAAATTATATTAACCATAAAAATAAAGCAAAATTATAATAATATAAAAAAATATTAAAATAAAACAAAAGTGTAGATGGATGGATGGTTGGATATATAGATTAATAATAATAATAATAATAATAATAATAATAATAATAATATGAAAAATAAATAAAATGTGTGTGTGTGCATTTGCCTGTGTACGTATGAGTGTGTGTACTACTTAGCAATCAGGTAACTGTGTTATGTTATGAAATGATATAATGACCCTAAAGGGTTAATATTTCCGGTTCACCTGTGGTGAAGATGATGAAGGGAGTGACTCAGACAGGTGAGGGACTGTTTACTACATTTATAGTGTTTATTTCACCTGTTAGACTGTGAACTGATCACCGGAAACGGATTATTAAGTGAGTGAGTTTGGGACAGTTTTAGGCTCCTGTTGATATAAAGTTGTTTAATAACAAAGTGAGTTAGCGGAGTTGGCTAAAAGTCACCGGAGGAGGAGGAGAAACGTTGTTGCGTCAGGACGTCAGAGGAGTCCACGGATCTGAGGAGACACGCAGACGTCGTGGGTGCGTGTCGGGTTAAACTGGGATCCTCGCTGCGGTGCTGCTGTGGACGTGATTTTTCTCCCGGTAGGAGTTGTTTCTATTTCCCTCACGGTGGTACTGCTGTCCTGTTCCTTTCTTCAAGGGCTCAAACTTTTAAGCGCAGCAACGGACTTTAAATGGAAGCTCGCTACAATCAGGTTAAACAGACTAAAGATGAAAACATTGTATTAAATTTGCATAATTTTTATAGTTTTCATAAAAAATATTTTTTATTTTTATTTCTCTGAATGCACAATTTGTTATTACAAATTCAAAGCCAGAGATACTGTAAGTTATTGTGTTGTGTTGTAAGTCAATCACTGAATTTATTTGTTTTTGTTGATATTTTATTGTAGTTCAAAAACAACAACAGAAGTATTCACATCCTATGCCCCTTGCCTCATAGCAAGGGGGTTGCCGGTTTGACTCTGGCCTGCACTTCCCGAGTGCGGATAGAGTTAAGGAAGGAATGAATGAATGAATGCACACTTTGTTAATACAAACATGTGTGATGTTACGAGTTAATCAGTCAATTCATATATTTGTATTTATATTATATTATAGCCTAGCTTAAAAGACAGAAGTATAAAGTAAAAATGCACTTTAATTCATGACTCATAATTGGTGACTCTAAATTGCCTGTATGAGTGAATAAGAGCATGATTGTCTGTCTCTATGTGTCAGCTCTGTGATAGTCTGGACACCTGTCCAGGGTGTGAATAAGCATTAAGGATAATGAATGAATGAATTAATGCACAATTTGTTAATACAAGTTCAAAGCCAGACATGCTGTAAGTTATTGTGTTGTTGTAAGTTAATCTGTCAATTCATATATTTGTGTTTATATCATATTATAGTTTAAAAAACAGAAGTATTCACATATATCCCATTTTTAACAAAGCAAGTTTCACCATATGCCAACATATCTGGGTTTAAAGAGGTTTGAAGTTTTATTCATATAAAGTGTTCTACTATTTTACCAGTCGTTGGTGAAGGGGTTAGATAAAGTCATGGAAAAAAATATTAGACCACCCCCTTGTTTTCTTCAGTTTCTTCATCATTTTAATAGTATACTCTGTCGTTAAGGTTTTAGATCTTGTTGGAATATTTCATCCATTTGCACGAGTATTTCACTGGAGGTGTTTAAACAGATATGGGAAGCTTTAGAGCTCATTTCCCCAGTTATGTTTGGAAAAAACACACCATTTGATACTAATAGTTACCAATATGTCTGTGATAGGCCGATATTGACTGACCAATTGACCTTTGTAAAATTTTACAAAAAAAACTAAATATAGAATAGGCTTATTAAATACAACATAAGATATATCCAAGATTAAAACAGTAGTTCCCACCCATTTGGTCTTTGACCAAACCATTGTTACCTTTTACAAGGTCTTAACAGTTCAATCAAAGAAACATTTTCCCTCTAAACTTAGTTGCATTTTGAATTTCAATCACCCAGAGGTAAAATGATCTTTTATTTTACAAAATATGCAAAGAAAGGAGAAAAGTCTCAACAATAAAAATAGATTTTCTGTTTGAGAACTTGTTTTTTTTTCTTGTTTACTCAACTCCCAATCCTTTAGATGTATTGGCCCTGTGTAGTGAAGGCCTGCTCAGAACTCCTGATCCTATCTCTAGTAGATAACGTAGCTCCTCCTCAGCGTGCTCCTCCTCCTCCTCCCTCTGAGGGAGCAGCGCTCCGTCTTGTCCAGGTGGAGGAGTGACAGATGGAGGCCAGAGAACAATCGCTGTGTGTCATCAGAGCAGCAGCGCTAGGAGAAACCATGCGAGTGTATGACAGTTTTAAATACTGCACTACCCCACGCTGCCTTTTATCTATACGTCCTGAATAATGTATAAGCAACAGGGGAAAAAACAGCAAAACAGCATCCCTAGACCTGAGATGCACAATATAGATTTTTGTCAGAGCGACTGACTGTTCTGTGTCAGCTTCTCGAGCCGTACGCTTCCATGGTGACACGTCAGAGCAGTTTTATTCTACTTTTATAGACGGATGCCATCCTACAACAGAGACTTACCAATAAGGTGTGAAATATTTAATTTAATTACCACATAGCGACGTTTTTATATTATCATCTTTTACAAAGCCGTGTTTCCTTTAGGGCATTGGTCTAAAACTCGTGGCCCATGGGCCAATTGTGGCCCTCGTGATAATATTTTGTGGCCCCCACCTTGATATGAAAGTTTAATGTGAGTTTTATATGAATAGCACTTTACCGTGTTGCGTGTGGAAGGTCCCTTTAATTACTTTTTAAAATAATTTTGTCTTTTTTTAAAAATAATTTTGTCTTTTTTTTAAATAATTGGATGTCTTTTTTGGTAATTTTGTCTTTTTTTAATAACTTTGTGTCTTTTTTTAATAGTATTGTGTCTTTTTTTAGTAATTCTGTGTCTTTTTTGGTAATTTTGTGTCGTTTTAAAATAATTTTGTGTCTTTTCTTAATAGTATTGTGTCTTTTTTTTGTTAATTTTGTGTCTTTTTTTGTCATTTTGAGTATTTTTTTGGTCATTTTGTGTCTTTTTGTGTCTACGCGACAGATTTAACACGGGATAAACGCAACTGCGGCTGCTGTCGCTAATTATGCACAGTGTCGCACTGACCATAAACAAACCAGCATGGCTAACGGTACACAAAATGTCCGGTGCTTGTTGTAAACAAACAGAGATCGCTATGTGAACACCTCCTGCAACAGCAGCACATACACACTGTACTGCTACAGAGCTAACGGTTAGCCTGTTAGCACATACACACTGTACTGCTACAGAGCTAACTGTTAGCCTGTTAGCACATACACACTGTACTGCTACAGAGCTAACTGTTAGCCTGTTAGCACATACACACTGTACTGCTACAGAGCTAACTGTTAGCCTGTTAGCACATACACACTGTACTGCTACAGAGCTAACTGTTAGCCTGTTAGCACATACACACTGTACTGCTACAGAGCCAACTGTTAGCCTGTTAGCACATACACACTGTACTGCTCCAGAGCTAACTGTTAGCCTGTTAGCACATACACACTGTACTGCTACAGAGATAACTGTTAGCCTGTTAGCACATACACACTGTACTGCTATAGAGCTAACTGTTAGCCTGTTAGCACATACACACTGTACTGCTATAGAGCTAACTGTTAGCCTGTTAGTACTGTGCTACTGCACACCTCATTCTGCGATACCGGACTACACTATGAAAGGGCAGATATGGTTAAAATTATTGATTATTCAATTTCTGATTGAGTTACTAAAGATAATTTTCAGCACCACAGCATTTTTTCCCCACTAAATCCATGGTGTTGAAGCTGCTGACTCTAGTCGATTTATGTGAAATTGCATGTGCTTTTTGTAAAGCACAGCATGGTGCTGAATGATGGTTTGCACATAATACAGTGTGTCATGTAATCTTGCTTCCTCAGGTATCGCTGGTGAAGAGACATATCAGCATCATGGCTGCTTGTTGATAGTGTAAGAATCACAATAGACTGCAGGGAAACATTCAGTTATATGTTGAGCCTGTAAACAGCCCAGTTATTGCCTTGGGACTGGATCAGTGTGTGGGATTGCCATATGTGCTATATATGTTTAAAAAAAAATCCCATCACATGGACATAATAGAGGCAGTGATGGGCTGCAGTTTGGAAAACCTACTTATAATGTGAAGACAGTGCTTTGACAATAACATAATAAAAACATAATAATGCCTAAAGACGCGTCCATAGAGGCATCAGAGAGAGGAATGAGACTCCCAGGGTTTATGGGAGGTTAGGGGGGATATTAGGAGGGCTGTTTAAGTGTGGTGACATCTCTTGGGGAGAAGCTGTTGAGGTGACAGATGGCTTTAGTCATGATGGACTGGTTCTGTCTCTTAAAAGAGGGTTTGTTGGAAAGATGGCTGCCTGGTGTGCAGGGCTGGTGGAACAGCTTCCTGGTTTATTTCACCGTTCACTCTGGTGTGATGCAGTTCTCTGATGCAGGAAAGTAAAGAGTCAATCGCCCTCCAATGTAGCAGAGCAAGGAGAGAAGTAAAACTACACAATGGGTCTCAAACTTGCGGCCCGCGGGCCAATTGTGGCCCTTGTGACGATATTTTGTGCCCCCCACCTTGATATGAAAGTTTAATGTGAGTTTTATATGAATGGGACTTTACCGTGTCGGGTGTGGAAGGTCCCTATAATTACTTTTTTTGGTAATTTTGTGTCTTTTTTTGATAATTTTGTGTCTTTTTTTTAATAATCGTGTGTCTTTTTTAATCATTTTGTGTCTTTTTTAAATAATTTTGTGTCTTTCTTTGGGGTCCTTTTGTGTCTTTTTTGGTCATTTTGTTTCTTTTTCAAGTAATTTCGTTTTTTTCTGTCATTTTGTGTCTTTTTAAAAATTAATTTTGTGTCTTTTTTTGGTAATTCTGTGTATTAGAATTATATTAAAAAACTGCTCTCAATGGCTACTATGGGGAGTAACATTATCACACATGAATAGATTCACACATGCTTTTATTGAATCTTCAAAAGTCTCAGCTTTACATTGAAATCCAATTTATGCAATTCCAAGACGGTCAGCATAAAGTACCAATGTGTTCCTTAGATCTTCTAGTTTCATATCATATCAATACTTTATCAATACTATAGCTTCCAGACGGAGTCTCTTACAACCTCTGAAAGAATAGAAGAAGAAAAATCTATCGGCTCTCCAAGGGTTAAAGGTTAAAGGTTAAAACAGATCTATTTTTATGTAGAACAGAGAGGAACTATGAGACTAGCACTACACTGTACGAAATAATGTGCTGAATGTGTACCTGTAGGGGTACAACTGCTTTTTTTTCTTGGGGCAGTACCCTCTAAAGTCCAGCTGTTGAACCATTGACATTGGTTGGAAAATGTTCTCAAGCTGTGAACCTTTTTGACCACAAAAAAGGTTCATATGTACAGAGGTCTAATAATGAACCTTATCAGAAATAGGGTTTACAGTAGGAGTCCATTTCTGTCCTGTGAGGTCCAGTCAACATTAATGTACCCCTGAGGGTTGATTATTGGACCTCAACCAACTATGGGCACTTTTTTGAAGGCCAAAAAGGTACATACAATTTTGTGTCTCTTTTTGGTAATTTTGTGTCTTTTCCTAGAAATTGTATCTTTTTTTTGTAATTTTGTGTCTTTTTCTAATAATTTTGTGTCTTTTTTTAGTAATTTTGTGTATTTTTGGGGTCATTTTGTGTCTTTTTCAAGTAATTTAGTGTTTTTTTCAGTAATTTTGTGTCTTTTTCTAGAAATTGTGTCTTTCTTTGGTAATTTTTTGTCTTTTTCTAATAATTTTGTGTTTTTTTTTGTATTTTTCTGTATTTTTGGGTCATTTTGTGTCTTTTTTGTCATTTGTGTCTTTTTTTTGTAATTTTGTTTTTCTTTTTTTTAGTCATTTAGTGTCTTTTTTTGGTCATTTTAATACTGCCTCCAGCGGCCTCCAGGTAATTTGAGTTTGAGACCCCTGGTCTAAAGGTACAAATTCAGCACATTATTTCTGACAGTGTATGTCAGATAATAATATTCTGTGAATTTTCTCTCAACATTATCACTACATTACACATTGGAATTAAATATATTAAGAATGTTATCGGTGGAGCTTTGTTTTTCCAAAGTAATTGGCAAATCAGGCTCCACTGACCATAATGCATGAAACTTTTGAGCTCCTGCAAAGATCAAAGTGATGTTTGGCTTCACAAACTGATGCAACTTAGCAATCAAATTAAGCATTTATTCCTCACATACTCATCTCTCTGGTGTGCAGGGACATGAAATGTGAGGGTGGCGTACTGCATACTCTGGAGGATTTGTTAACAAAATAGTGTGAAATATTACCAGTCATTAGAGTCCACTTAGTAACTTTTAGCATCAATCTGAGCCGCTGGGACGCCACCCTCGTGTTCACCTCCATGTGGGAGAAGCTCCAGAGTCCTGAGGGAGTCTGATCCTCACCTTATAACACCCTCCTCCTCTCCCAGCAGGAGACTGGGCTCTCCGCCTGGTTCCTGAACGCAGCATGCATGTGTTTCACTCTCACTATTTAATCATTTAATCATCCATGAAAGGCTGTTTGTACTTTATACAGATTTAATCATCTTTTCTTCTGAGTAGGGATGGGAATCATTAATCGATGATTGATTAATGGCCATTAAGAATTTGGTCGATCACGTGGAATTTTATTGATCTGATGTTGGCATTTATAAGAGACAACAATAATATCTACCAGCATGACATTGTGAATGGATTTTACAAAAGCAATGAAACATCTGACCCACCAGGGAGCGATTTATCTTGAGCCTTTCAAGGGCACTCATTGAAATTTCAACCCAACCAGGTGTTATTGGAGCATATTACAAGACTTTTACTTTTGTGACTTTTTTCAAAATGTTTAATTTTTATGTTGCAAATCAAGGTCAATTGAGTTATTATTATTAAATGATTATTATATGAATTGGGGAGATGGTAAAAGTGTAAAAAAAGTCTTTTTTCCTTTAGAAGTGTATGAGATTTTCCTTCCCTAACTAACAAGAGGATGATGTGAGAATTCATGACACATCTATTACCTTCACCTGTGACCTTTTACTTTGTTAAATAGGAGACGCTCCATGCTGTTAATGTCAGCTGTTGGCTATTAATGTCTCACATTATAGCACTATACTTGCTACATATGTAGACTTGTGATGGTGTTTGGAGCAGACACCCAGCTAATCTTCTCATTTCCCCAGTCTGAAACACGTGCAGCAGCACGTATCTCTGCATGTCTGGCCGACATCTCCCAGTGGATGTCCTCGCACCACCTCAAACTCAACCTGGGAAAGACTGAGCTACTTTACCTCCCAGGGAAAGGCTCTCCCACCACTGACTTCCACATCACTGTCCAGGACACAGTGGTTGCCTCCACAGAAACCGCCAAAAACCTTGGCGTAACTCTTGACAACCAACTGTCCCTCTCAACAAACATCACCGCCACCACCAGATCTTGCAGATTCTTGCTGCATAACATCAGGAGAATCCGCCCGTTTCTCACCCAGAAGGCAGCTCAGGTCCTGGTCCAGGCACTGGTCATCTCACGCCTGGACTACTGCAACTCCCTCATGGCAGGTCTGCCTGCCAAAGCCATCCGACCTCTACAACTCATCCAGAATGCAGCTGCTCGATTGGTCTTCAATCTTCCCAAATTTTCACACACAACACCTCTCCTCCGCTCCCTGCACTGGCTACCAGTGGCTGCGCGGATACGCTTCAAGACTCTAGCTCTGGCGTACTCTGCTGCTAACGGTTCAGGTCCTACTTACATCCAGGACCTTGTCAAACTCTACACCCCTGCCCGTCCTCTCCGCTCTGCATCAGCCAAACAGCTAGCGACTCCCACCTTGCGTGGGTCAACTCGCCTCAAAACCTCTTCCAGACTTTTCTCTGTCTTGGCTCCCAAATGGTGGAACGAGCTCCCCCACCGACATCAGGACCTCAGACAGCCTGGACATCTTCCGCCGCAGGCTGAAGACCTATCTCTTCCAACAATACCTCGGTTAAGTCATGGTCACCTAACAGATATATATATATTAAAAAAAAAAAAAAAAAAAAAAAAAAAAAAAAAAAAAATTTTCTTCTTCTTTTCTCTTCTTTTCTTCTTTAACATATAGCACTCCTTAGCAATGACAGTTAGCTCTTAAAGTTATGTACTTACTCGATTCCTATGGTCTATGTCTAGTACCATCAGGTTGAATGCACTTATTGTAAGTCGCTTTGGACAAAAGCGTCTGCTAAATGACATGTAATGTAAAAAAATGTAATGTGTGATAACGCAGCAGCAGGAGTTTGAGTCATTTGTAGTCGATGATTGGAGGACGAGAATAGAGAATAGAGTTTTCTACTGAAGCAGCATCCCAGTCTCCTAGAAATGATACGCCCCCATACACTCTACCTGCTTTCTACAGTTACATATTAATCCTTTAACGGGCCAAGAACTATATTTGGTAACTTCAGTGGATATCAAAATATATATTATAAATATTTTCGAGAAAAAAAAGTTGCAAATTTACTAGATTAAAGTGGCAAATCTACAGGAAAAAAAGTTGCAGATTTACGAGAAAAAGTGGGGAACAAACAACTTTTTTTCTTGCAGATTCACCACTTTAAATCTCATAAACGTTTTTTCTCAAAATATTACCCCCCTCCCTCAGGTCCGTATGTTTTTTTTTTTTTTTTACACATTCTGGCAGTATGTAATATCCTCCAATATTCTCTAGGGTTGAAATTTGGAATTTGCAAGTATTTCAATACTTGCCTAGTGTTGTTTAAACTCACAATCTTCAGCATGTGTTTAAAACTGTAACCATAAGCTAGGATAAAATATGTTTTCCCCTCGGCATGATTGAGAAAGCAGTTTCGTTTAATGGGAACGTAACTCTTTGGGAGCAGGTGGAGCCAATAAATCAGGGCTCTCAAACTCAAATTACCTGGAGGCTGCTGGAGGCAGTATCAAAATGACCAAAAAAAGACAGAAAATTACTAAAAAAAGACACAAAATGACAGAAAAAAATGTAATTACTTTAAAAAGCCACAAAATAACCCCAAAAAGACACAAAATGACCCAAAAAGACACAATTATTAAAAAAAGGAAATAAAATTATTTTAAAAAGGCACAAAATTTACTTTTAAAAAGACACATAATGACAGAGAAAAAACTAAATTACTTAAAAAAAGACACAGAATGACTAAAACAAGACACACAATTACAGAAAAAAATAAATTACTTAAAAAAGACACAAAATGACCATAAAAAGACACAAAATGACCAAAAAAGACACAATTATTAAAAAGGAAACACAATTATTTTAAAAAGACACAAAATTACAAAAAAAGATACCGAATTAACAAAAAAGACACAAAATTATAAAAAAAAAAACCCAGAAAATTATTTTAAAAAAACACAGAATTACAGAGAAAAGACACAAAATTACCCAAAAAAAGTAATAAAAGGGACCTTCCACACACAACACGGTAAAGTGCCATTCATATAAAACTCTAATTAATAAATTAAACTTTCATATCAAGGTGGGGGCCACAAGCTATTGTCACGAGGGCCGCAATTGGCCCGCGGGCCGCCAGTTTGAGACCCGTGCAATAAATGCACATAGAACCATAACTTAGTGTGAATGTGATGTCACACTAGCTGACATTAGTTGGATTCCTCAGTATCAACTTTAAATATTGGTAAGTCTCAGCAGTTCAGCCTCAGTTAAAATCAACACAGTATTCAGGATGTGTTTTCTGAAGAAGGAGCTCTTTTATCTTTGTTGCAAGTTGCTACAATAAGTGCAGTGAAGCGTGAGCTGGAAGCGTCTGTAATTGTAATAGCTCGTGCTTATCTGAGAGGCAGGTGAAAGTTAGTCTGACGAACAAATTGACCGTAAAGATTTGATAAATGGAATGATGTAGCTGGTGTAAAGGTTGGAGCAGCCAGAGGAAAGTGATCAGAGAGAAGCTGCAGGAAGCTGCACGTCTCATTTTCATTTTTAAAACCTGCAGTGGACCAAACGTTGCCGTGCAATTAACCCGTCTGAACCGTCTGCAAATCAGCTACACATTTATGCATTGCATTTTTCTCCTGTAGTGCATATTTATTCATGTTTCAATATCAACAACCAATCAATTGTAAAATCACAGTCAGACAAGAGGAAACAATTAAGAACAACAAAAGCAATAAAGCTACTTTGTAAAAGAGAGCATGTAAAAATAAGGGGCTTATCTCTACATTTTCAAACTCCTTTAACCCTTTGGAGTTTGGGGCTATTTTGATGGGTTTTGACTTCTTTTTCATTTTGCCTGTATAATGACTTTAAAAACAAAGTTTATCATTCCATGCTGGTATCATTTTTTTTTTTAGCACAACCTCACCTGATTATTATTTTGGCATTTTGACTTACTAGATTTTGAACACCAAAGAATGACGCACAAAACACACAAAAAATACAAAGCATACACACAACAAAAAAACATAAAAAACACAAAAAACAGACATAAAAAACATAAAAACACAAAAAAAATGACAAATAAAAATGAAAAAGCACAAAAAATACACGTAAAAACACCAAAAATACAGTAAAAAAACTGAAAATAACAAAAAAATACCAAAAACACAAAAAATACAAAACACACACACAAAAAAAACATAAAACACACATAAAACATAAATAAAAAACACATAAAAACACAAAAAAAATCCCCAAAAACTGAAAAAAAAAAACACAAAAACACACAAAATACACGTAAAAACACAAAAAACAAAAAATAGAAAAAACTGAAAAAAAAAATACAAAAAACAGAAAAACACAAGATTCACACACAAAAAAACTAACACAAAGATTTTATTAAAATGATAAATGCACACTTCAAAATTCAATAAAATCTCTGCAAAAACTTCAGTAATATCATGTTACACTTTTTTCCTGTCATTTTGTGTCGTTTTTTGGTCATTTTGATATACTGCCTCCATCGGCCCCTAGGTAATGTGAGTCTGAGGCCCCTGGTCTATGGTGTGTGTGTACTAGTGTGTATTGTTGTGACAGGTACAGTTATAGAGACATGAGACTCCGTAGGTGTCAGAAGTATTACTCACTCTCCTCCAGCCGGTCCTCCTGATTCACAGTGAGTCCTCTCTTTGACTTTGGTTCCTCCCACAAACTGTGATTCAAATACTCTGACTGCCCACCGTTACTATATTTTGACACCATCTGGACAGTTACAAAGGGAGGATGGAGGTGCACTTTTAATGGTAAATGCTGCCATTCTGACCATTGCTGCTTTGGGAGTAAATTGCTGACATTACAGTACATTGCTGTGTTGTGTATGACTTGGCTGAGACTACCAGTGAGGAGTTTTTATTTAGTTTTTATTTTCTTTTTTTAATGTATTCCTGGCAGAGGTAACTAAAGTTTTCTCAACTCTTTTGAAACTTTTTTTTAGTGACATTGCAGTAGCTTATTAGTGCCAATTAGATTTGTTTTACTGTGTGTTTGGGTTCAGGAGTTCAGTGTTTGCATTCTTTATTCAGTAATGTAAAGTTTTTATTTTACACTCATAAGCAGTAAACACTACAGGCAAAAAGTTTGGAAGCAGCTTAAATTTTCTGTTCACAATGTCTTTTTTAAAAACCAGTCTGGATTCTTTGGATTTTCTGATGTGTTTACTACATGATCAGACTTTACTTTCATTGAATTTAACCATTTTCCTCAATTTACCTTTAGGTATACATTCATGTTAGCAGACAATTGCGGAATAAATGTTAACAACAGAAAATAAGTTTTAGGGTGAGAAGATTTTGAAGAGTCACAACTTCAGTGCAAAAGTAAAAAATAAAAAAAATCACAGTTTGCATTATTCACTTTATCTCTTTGGATACAAAAATCCCAATAAATATCAACTGTGTTTATATCTATAAAAAACTACCACAGAAATGGCTAAAATTGAAGCAGCTGAGTAAAGAAACAAGAGTTCAGATTTATACCATTAAGACACAAAATGACTAAAAAAAGACACAAAATGACCAAAAAAGACACAAAATTGATAAACAAAAAAAGACAAAATGACAGAAAAAACTAAATTACTTTAAAAAGACACAAAATGAGCCCAAAAAGACACAAAATGACCAAAAAAAGACACAAAATGACCAAAAAAGACACAAAATGACTAAAAAAAGGCACAAAATTACTAAAAAAGACACAAAATCACAAATTAATGACCCAAAATGACCAAAAAAGACACAACATGACTAAAAAAGACACAAAATGACCAAAAAAGACACAAAATCACTAATTAATGACACAAAATGACCAAAAAAGACACAAAATTGCTAAACAAAAAAAGACAAATGACAGAAAAACCTAAATTACTTTAAAAAGACACAAAATGACCCCAAAAGCTACCAAAATGACTAAAATAGACACAAAATGACTAAAAAACCCCACAAAATGACCAAAAAAGACACTAAATGACTAAATAAAGACACAAAATGACCAAAAAAGACACAAAATGACCAAAAAAAGACATAATATGACAGAAAAAAAACAAAATGACCCAAAAAGACGCAAAATTACCAAAAAAAGACACAAAATGACACAAAAAAGACACAAAATGACTATCAAAAGACACAAAAAATGACACAAAAAGACACAAAAATTACTTACAAAGACACGAAAATATGGAAAAAAATAGCCCAAGATTCCTTCGAACTAAGATTAAATAATACCCAATATCTCTCATTACACAGCAACGCTGCATATTAATTCTAATAATTAATGATAACACTTTTTTATGAAGCTGACATTTGACATAAAATGTCACGTTTAGTTTATTTAAAGGGAATCTGATCTTCCAGAAGTTTCCATTAGATAACTGCTGACATGCTGAAGGGCAAATCAGAGCTGATTAATATAAAACCAACAGACCACAGGCATTATTACCTGTTTGTCTCTTCATTTCCCCTTCAACAGGCCCTTGATTGGCCCCTGTGTGATTCTCTGCTTGTACACAAATATTCATAGACTTCATGCTGAGCCATTGTTAGGGAAACTGTATTTGTATGAGCACAAGTTCCTGATTATGATTGGAAATGAAAACTTTAATCAATCACCGTTTCATCCACAACTGTATTTGAATGAGAAGTTCGGGATTGGAATCATTCAGCTTCATTTATCTGAGGCTATTTTAGGCATAATTGCTAATATTTTGCATACAAAGGTCACACACTGCAAAAAGCCACCTCAAAAACAAGAAAAAAAGTAGAAAAATTAGGTGTATTTTATAGCCTGGGTATACCCATACTGCCCTGCGTGCTCGATTTCATTTAATCTGCAGACAGTCTGGAATCTAAGGCCGTTTCTTAGCCCTGTTTTAGGGATCCAATCACAGAACGGGAGGGACGGCAAGACGATGATGCGTACTACTGGACAGACCCGAAGCTTGTAGTTTTGTAGTTTTCTTACAGATCCAACATGGCTGCAGCAGACGCCAAGCTCTCTCTAGCTAAATAGTTTAGAGCGACAGTTGATTTTAAAAGAAGAACAACCGTTTGACTTTACACTTGTGTTTCACCACCAAAAAAGGATGTTTTAGCCTTGCTGAGAAACAGGATTTGGCAAAAGTCTAATCTACCAACTAGCCCCGCTACCGCTCGCTGCCGTAACCACGGTGATCTGGCTACGAGCCGGGGGACAGCGGAGCCCCCAGAGACCCCCAGCAGCTCGTCTATTGACCATAAAATCAGTGGATGTGTTTTGGCTGAATGACATGAGGATGAATCTTGCAGAAAGCGAGAACTGGAGAAGCAACGCAGCAAGCAACACACACACACACACACACACCACACACACCAACACACCCGGTAGAGTGAGCTGAAACTACGGAGCAGCCAGAGTCAGAACATGCTGCAGAAAAACGTTGCAGAAGCAGAATTGAGCATTTTAGTCTCAAAGTAGAGATGGGCTAGTCTGGCGATGTAAACATCAATTTCTGTCGCTCCACATACGTCATCTGGTATAACTGATATGATTGGCTAAGAGCTACCTACAGACGCTTTGATAGACATTCGTATCACCCAATAAACGGCTCTGGAGGAACGTAAGCCACGCCTCCTCTACGGAGAAATGAATGGCTGGTTTCCAGACTAATCTCATTTGTGATTAGTCTGGCATTAGCCAGGCTGTGTATTTTGCTTAAAAATAGCAAAATTATCTGCCATTGGAAGAAGAAAATTTGGCTTTTCCAAAACAAGTAAAAATATCTAATCTTAATGAACCCACAAATACCTTAGAATTAGTGTATTCTAACTAATAACAAGAAATACACGTGACTTATTTTTCTCAATATGTTGAAAAATATTCTTGAATTAATAATAAGTAACTGCTAGAGCCATCATCTTGACATACTGATATGCATAGGCATTATATTTCTTGAAACCAGCATAGGCAGACTAAAAACTAGTGAACTTTTCTTGATACAGCTACAAATATTTCCATCTGGCTGCTTGTTTGAACAGCTTTGTAACTTTTGATATTCTAGTTTCAAACATGTATTTACTCAGTTTAGGTCATAAAATCTCAGTAACAAGCTGTAATATCTGATTTAGATAATTAAGGACCAAAAACACTTAAAACAAGTGAAACAGTCTAAAATAAAAACTGCATGCTTACCAAGAAGAACTATCTTATCAGACAAAAATATAATCATATAACCCCTTGATCTAAAATATTTAATCTGACTTAGATTTCAGTTTCTGCAGTGCTCGGTGATCTGACTCCATCTGCACATAGAAATAATCCTACATTCACCCCCCAAGTTCTACACAAGTGTAGATTTAAATGGCAAGAAGGCTCTCTGGATGTGAATTAGTTATGGCTTAAGAACACAAAGCCTACAAACACTCAGAAATAATCCCGCTATCTTCCTATACAGTCCCCAACCTTTGATGAAAGTCAGTGGAGATCAAGGGGATCTGTCAAGTGCTTTCCAATTTTCCAACCTAATATAACAGAGAGCCGTCCTTCAAAGGAGCCTCTAGTGGTTCTATATTCTCCAGGTTCATCTCCAACACTTCCACATCAGCAGCGCTGATTTCTGCCATATGGTGTAGGGCATGGGTCTCAAACTCGCAGCCCGCGGGCCAATTGTGGCCCTCGTGACGATATCTTGTGGCCCCCACCTTGATATGAAAGTTTAATGTGAGTTTATATGAATGGCACTTTACCGTGTTGTGTGTGGAAGGTCCCTTTTAATAATTTTTTTTGTAATTTTGTGTATTTTTTTGGTAATTTTGTGTCTTTTTGGGTCATATTGTGTGTTATTTAAATTTTGTGTCTTTTTTGGTAATTTTGTGTCTTTTTTTGGTAATTTTGTGTCTTTTTAAAATCATTTTGTGTCTTTTTGGTAATTCTGTTTTGGTAATTTTTTGTCCTTTTTTGACATTTTGTGTCTTTTTGTAATAATTGTTTGTCTTTTTAAGTAATTTAGTTTTTTTTTAATTTTGTGCCTTTTTTGGGTCATTTTGTGGTTGTTTTTAATAAATTTGTCTCTTTTTTAATAATTCATAATTAAGAATTCTCTTTTTTAATTTAATAAGTCTTTTTTTGGTAATTCTGTGTCTTTTTTGACAATTTTTTGTCTTTTTTTAGTAATTTTGTTTCTCTTTTTGGTAATTTTGTGGGTTTTTTTTTAATTATTTTGTGTCCTTTTTAAATAATTTTGTGTCTTTTTTGGTAATTCTGTCTTTTTTTGGTCATTTTGTGTCTTTTTAAAGTAATTTTGTGTGCTTTCCAATTTTCCCAACCTAATATAACAGAGAGCCATCCTTCAAAGGAGCCCTCTTGTGGTACTATATTCTCCAGGTTCATCTTCAACAGTTCAACATCAGCAGCGCTGATATTTGCCATATGGCGCGGGGTTCTGCCTTTACCCCATGGCAGCGTTCTCCTTTGGGTAAAATTCCTCTTCGAAGGTAATCAGCACATCCACACACAGCTTTGGCAGCTCTTCATAACAAACCGCACGACTTTCATGTCAATAACATGCCAAGAAATTGTTCATGGAACCAAATTAAGTGTCATGACAGTTTATGGCTGCCAATATTGTATGTGAAAGCTGAGCTGACTCTCGGGAGGTACAAGATGCTAATCAGGAGTAATCTTGCAAATAATTATCACACTGGCCTCTTGAAACATAATGGATTTCTTATTGCTTCTTGTCTTGAGTCCTTGAAGTATATTTTAAGAAAAAAAACATGTTAATGAAGGGGGTTTAATTTCAAATATATAATACATTTATTGTTTTTCACATTTTTACAAAAGGCAAAGTATATTTTTCTAGTTAAAATACATATTTGTAATGAATATACAGTCATGGAAAAAATGAGCGAAAAAGAACAATAATTGGAGATTTTTAAACGTCTACTTCTCCGGCATAATTTCAGCTAGAGACTCCATTTAAACTTTAAACAGTAGACACAAGTCTTGTGTATCGGTGTATTAATCCACGTTTTGATAGGTCATATAGTTTTTTATCAATCCCTGTTCAATGACCATAATCATTTTTGGAGAAATTCTGAGATTATAATGGGTGTGTATTGCACGGAATGTTCGTGTCACAGTGTGTGACATCATCGCCAGAGTGTAGAGGGAGAGAAAAAATCGTCAAAAAATAAATTTGAAAACTGCGCTCCAGGCCGTAAATTCCACTCTACACAAATAATTTATACATAGAAACGTAGGAAAATTAGTCTTCTCCCTCACAATCCTCTGGTAAAGCTGTCAGAGTTATAGTTTGGGCGTAGGACGCACAGATGCACCACCAACACCACCAACAGCCTCATTGGCTCCCATATTAAAAACGCAGGAAGATTTCTGTAGAAAAGCATATTCATTCAGTTTTTCAGATCGCTCTTACAAAGCTATTTCTTCATTTTTCTTCACAAAAAACATATGTAGACATTCAGGAAGAACTCAGGACACTCAAAGTGAAGTTGGATCAATGATAGGTATTATGGTTTTGCCAAAAATGCTTTCTGTTCGAGGCCAGAAATTCCAGTCTGTCCACCTCTGGCTGCTGTCACTGTTCCGGTTCATTGGCAGTTGGTGGCAGTTAATTCTGTTGATTGCTTTGATCTGATTGCCTTTGATCTTTGCTGTGATTACAGTTACAGATACATGCACACACACACTCCTCCAGATACACATGTTTCTCACACACACACACACACACACGCACACACATTTTGAGGTTAAAGGGCATAGGTTGCTGTATAAATAAATACTTGAGAAGGAATGCTTGTTGTAGGTGTGCTCCTTGTATGTTATATAGTATTATAACATTACTAGTATTAATTGTTATAAATCTCTGAAGAATCTCATCATAGTGTACACACACTGGCAGTAGCCCCCGTGGCCCTTTCAGAATTTCCCCAGAGGAAATTTTCTAGTTATTATAATTTTTCCAAATATTTTTTATTGGAAAAACAACACAATACAATGCTTCCAATCACAGAAATACAATTTAACTTTCCCTTTTTTTTTCTTCTTTTTTTTGTAAACATGTATGCATATCGACACAGTCACATATATACACGTAAAAACAAAAACAATCAAACGAAACATAACAGATTTATTATCATTATTATTTTTCAAGTGACATTTTACCAGTGTAAGGTCTGTATTGATTGTTTTCAGTTAAAATGATGCTCATGAATCCTCACACTGGGCTTTTCATAAACGACCCAAGAGGGTTAAACACACCTATGGACTGACGGGTGACTCTGATTGGACGGTTTTGTTTACATCGTCTGGCATCATTAGCGCTACAGGGACACATGGGAAAGTCCAATTCTTTGTGATTAGCAGCCTGCTGAGCAGATCTTTACTGGACCTGACGTATTCACTCCTCTGCTGTAACAAAGAGATAACATCATGGGAATAAGTGGAGAACCAAGCTCCAGCTACTAATATTACAAATAATGACAGAGGCAGAATCAGGACATTAAAGGGCGTTACCGTGGTTACCGAATGCGACGTGTAAATGCTAAGTCGCTTATGGAGATGGGGACAGATGTGTCTCAGCAGGTAGAGAGGATTATCCATTTATCTCTGGCTGGATCGAGACACTGAACCCAGATTCTCCTGATGGCTGAACCAGGTTTCATTCTAACTTCTGTCAGTGTGACTGACTGAGACGCAAACTGTAGAAAGGGCTTTGGGTAAAAGCGTTAAGGAGGAGCAATTCTGATAATTGCATTTATATAAGTTTAAAAAAAAATATGTCTTAAATCAGGGGTCTCAAACTCGCGGCCCTCGTGATGATATTTTGTGGCCCCCACCTTGATATGAAAGTTTAATGTGAGTTTTATATGAATGTCGCTTTACCGTGTTGTGTGAGGAAGGTCCCTTTATTGCTCCAGCTGGAGCTTTGTTTCACTTGTTTCTATGACGACGTAAACAAAAACAAACAGACTGTTTATTATCTGCCGTGCTGTTGTTACCGGAAGAAGTGGAAATGTTATGTAATGTAATTTTTGGTAATTTTGTGTATTTTTTTAAATAATTTTGTCTCTTTTTTAATAATTGTGTGTCTTTTTCTGTAATTTTGTGTCTTCTTTTGGTAATTTTGTGTCTTCCTTTGTGTGTCTTTTTTACATTTTTTTTTGTCTTTTTTAATAATTTAGTGTCCTTTTTAGTAATTTTGCATCTTTTTTGGTAATTTTGTGTCTTTTTCTAATATTTTTGTGTCTTTTTTTAGTAATTTTGTGTCTTTCTAATAATTTTTTGTCTTTTTCTAATAATTTTGTGTCTTTTTTAGTAATTTTGTGTATTTTTGGGTCATTTTGTGTCTTTTTGGTCATTTTCTGTCTATTTTAAGTAATTTAGTCATTTTTTCTGTCAATTTTGTGTATTTTTTAAATAATTTTGTGTCTTTTTTAGTAATTTTGTGTCTTTTTTTTGGTAATTTTCTGTCTTTTTCTAATAATTAAATAATAATTAGCAGTGTTCACTTTACATGTACATCTCAAAAAATTAGAATATCGTGACAAGTTTGATTTTTGTCAATTATTTCACAAAGTAAAACTTGTATATATCTTTCTAATCAGAAGTCATGTGGTTGTTTAGTTTCAGTCCTCTGTATGTGCTTCCTGCTGACATGTCTGTGGAGAGCAAAGAAAGAACTGTCATTAACTTTTTCTCTCTTGGTTCACTACTAATTCTAGTTAGTTACGTCTGTCAGCCTCACATCCACTGTGATAAAACCTTAAGTGTTACCAGGCCTGCTCTCGCAAATTACAATGACAGATTTAAGTGATGCAGGGAGACGGCAGACAGCAGGTGTGCCTCCTCGGCCTTCTGGCTGCTTCATGTGCAGAGTAACGAGGAGCTGCTGCAGCTGCAGCTCACAGAGCACATAGTTTCATTCTTCATTAGGAAAAAGTCGGCTTCAAAACATTTCTGCAGAGGTTTACTGCACCACTAATGTGTGAACATTTGTCATTCTCATTATCGGTCCTGAATGGCAACTAAAAGGCAAATTTGGCTGTGTTTGATGTATTTCCACTCCTTTTTTTGTAAGTAATGCATATATCTATTAGTCACATTTTTATATGAGCAGTGATTGTTGCACTTTTTATAATAAAAACAATAATAATAATAATGCTTTATTTTTGGATAGGGACAGAGCACATTAATGAACATTGAAAACATCTCTGTAAACATACCGGATTATAGCAAAGTTGCTAGTTTGCATCCGGAGTCCCTCAAAATAATAAAAAGAGATACAATTATAAAAGACGGCAAATAAATAGATAAGTTACAAAATATTGTATTGTATATTGTATATTGCGGGCCGCAATTGGTCCGCGGGCCGCGAGTTGGAGACCTATGTTGTAAACAAACAGAGATCGCTAAGTGAACACCTCCTGCAGCAGCAGCACATACACACTGTACTGCTACAGAGCTAACTGTTAGCCTGTTAGCAATTTGCAGACTGGACGCTAAGGGGTAAACATCCCCTCCGGCTCTGTAGCTGGGAGAGACTGCTGCAGGAGGACTGTGCCGTTTCGACTCGTTATTTGCGGGGGCCGGCAGCTCGTTTAGAAGAGCCGCCGGCCCCCGCAGCTCATTACGACGAGTCTCCAATAACACCAGAAAAGTCGCTGGATTTGTGGCCAGTCGCTTTTTTGAAAAATAGTCGCTAAGGGGGTCTGAAAAGTCGCTAAATATAGCAACTAAGTTGCTAAGTTGGCAACGCTGCTTGGCCGGCTTTTACAAATGGTGCATGTTGTTGTATTGTCGAGTACTACGTCACATCCTGCTTAGCGTTCTATCCAATCAGCAACCAGGCTTTTTATAGGGGAGAAAAATGGCCCGCCCCCTGGTGGTTGGTGGACTACTGGTGTAGAAAGTGTTGATTAGATATACAGGAGAGACGCATTTTAAAATGGAAATATCACCGACGATCAGGTTAATTTAAATCATGTTCACAATTAAAATTCAATTAATTGTGCAGGCCTACTTTAGGGCTTTTTATAAAGAGATTCTGTTGGTTTGAGTGCTGTCGTACATGTAGTCTGTGTGTGATGAGTGAAAGAAGAAAATGCAGAAGAAAAACTGTTTTATATCGATGAAACAATTAACTTTATTGATATGAATATGCATATTTCAGAAGAGCCTTTGATATGTGAAGCATCCCTGTTGGCTCTCTGTTTAATGATTGCTGCATGATGTAATGTAATTATGTGTTATTACAATCCTAATTAGCATCGCCGATAGTTGATGGAATGCCAGGTCTAGCCTTAAAAATGCATAAAGGTTAAGTATATTACTATTACTCAATTCATCACATAGATTTCCAGCCTATTACAAATAAATGAATTTGCATTGACCTTTGTGCTTATTAACATTTAAATGAAAGCTGTAAGAAGCTACAAATAGCCTGTTTTCCCCACAGGAGTAAATAAACCAGATCAGAGTCTGTGTGCTGTGTTTCTGCAGTCAGAGGAGCCCTGACAGCAGTATGTTCACCATTTAGCCTGTCAGCGCTCAGGCTTCTCTCACAACTCTGGAGAAGACACAGTGTGAAGGAGCGGAGATCTCTGAGATGGAAAATGTAGATCTAGTTCAGGATTTATGTTGAAGAAAGCCTCTCGGGGGATCAGGACTTCAGTTTCATGGCTTGTGGTGCAGCGAGGAGGGAACAGTTAGCAGATATGTTCAGTAAAAACATTTACCCGTTATGTTTTATTTCTTTTAAGTCAGCAGATATGATGGTTTAGGACAGGGGTCTCAAACTCGCGGCCCTCGTGATGATATTTTGTGGCCTCCACCTTGATATGAAAGTTTAATGTGAGTTTTATATGAATGGCACTTTACCGTGTTGTGTGTGGAAGGTCCCTTTAATTACTTTTTTGGGTATTTTGTGTGTTATTTTTGTAATTTAGTGTCTTTTTTAAAAATAATTGTCTTTTTTTAATAATTCTGTGTCTATTTTTAATAATTCTGTGTCTTTTTTAGTAATTTTGTGCCTTATTTTGGTCATTTTGTGTATTTTTTTTGTAATTTTGTGTCTTTTTGTGTGTGGAAGGTCCCTTTATTGCGCAAGCTGAAGCTTTGTTTCACTTGTTTCTATGACGACGTTAAAAACAACAACAACTGGTAGCAGTCTTTTTCATAACTTTGTCTTTTTTGTTAATTCTGTGTATTTTTTTTGTAATTTTTTTGTTTTTGTTTGTAATTTTGTGTCTTTTTTAGTAATTTTGTGTATTTTTTGGTATTTTTCTGTATTTTTTTAGTAATTTTGTCTTTTTTTGGTAATTGTCTGTCTTTTTTTTAATAATTTAGTGTTTTGTCAGTCATTTTGTTTCATTTTTTTGGTCATTTTGTGTCTTTTAGTAATTTTGTGCCTTTTTTTTTTGGTCATTTTGTGTTTTCTTTTTAATAATTTTCTATCTTTTTTGGTAAGTTTGTCCCTTTTTTCAGCTATTTTTGTTGTTATCATTATATTTGTCCAAACAAATGTACCTTTAGTTGTACCAGGCATTAAAATGAACAACAACAACAACAAAAAAAGCAAGGTTGCTCTAATCATTTTTCCATGACTGTAATTTAGAACATTATTTATCCCCTTTGTCTCCTAGTTTCTTTCACAGTATCTTCACTGTGGCTTTAAAACTGAGCCTGTTCCAGCCTCTGAAAAATAAAAAGTTGGCAGATGATGTTGCTGTACTCCGGGAGTTGAAGGGCTCTTTGATTAAAGCAACAATTTCACTACAAACGATTAAAGTATTTGTTACCATCCCAACATTGTTGCAATATCTTGATGACTGTAAAAGGCTAGTTAGTCAGAGTGGATCCTCTGATCTAAATCTTTTTAATTACAGTTGAATTCATTAGCAACGTGAAGTTAAATCAATGCACACTTTAAATGGCCGATTTAAAGTTGATCAACTCACATAGCAAGAAAACACACAAACCCTTTAACCCTCTGGAGTCTCCAAAAGCTCCAAATCCAGACTTTAGTATCAAATGATAGAACTGGATGTAACCCTCTTATATATTAGATTTGACACCTTTGTTCACATTTTAAATTCTTTATTGAGCATGATAGTGTTTTGAAAGTAAAAAAACATTCAAAATCACATTTTATGTTGGACTAAAGGACTAAAAAAGACACAAAATGACAAAAAATGACCAAAAATTACCAAAAATGACCAAAAATGACTAAAATATTACACAAAATGACCAAAAAAAGACACAAAATGACTAAAAGTGACTAAAAAATGACACAAAATGACCAAAAAAAGACACAAAATTACCTAAAAAAAACAAAAAATTAATAAAAAAGATACAAAGAGACACAAAATGACCAAAAATGACAAAAAATGACACAAAATAACACAAAATGACCAAAAAAAGACACAAAATGACCAAAAAAGACACAAAATGACTAAAAATGACACAAAATGACTAAAAAAAGACATAATGACTAAAACAAAGAAACAAAATGACCAAAAAAAGACACAAAATAACTCAAAAAGACACAAGAAAAGACATGAAAAGGATTTTAAAATAGACATAATAGCCCTGTAAGACTCCATAGAGTTAATCAGTGACTCTTGGAAGTTAGAGGTTATCACAGTTAACACAAACACAATGACAGAACAGAGTGAACCTGACCTATTTACCAAATGTAGAACAAGGTATGAAAACCATGCAAAACGTCCCTGAACAGTGTTATAAAAGATGCATGAGTGAAAAAGAGAAACGCTCCTCTTCATGTTGAGGGAGGGAGTTTCAGACAGACAGACGGTGTAAATAAGATATTGTCTGTGTTTGTGCTTTAGTGAAACATGTGGTGTTTCTCCAACTAGATATTGGTTCCTGAGAAGCAAAATATATTCAGCAGACAATCAGATGTTCAGAGTGGGAACATTCACAGGATAGTGGGGAAAGATAAGGAGTCGCTGTTTCTTCCATTTTATGGATGCATGAGTTTTATTGGTACGGCAAGTTGAATGGTATGACTTTAAAAGATACATTTTTTAGTGTGTCGAGATTATTTCTGAAGCACGGTGCATTTAGCTGAATAAAGTTTAGGATATTTTATATGTGAAGGAATGACTTAAAAAGACACAACAGACACAAAATGACTTAAAAAAGATACAAAATGACTTAAAAAAGATACAAAATGACTAAAAAAAGAAACAAAATGACTAAAAAAGAAACAAAATGACTAAAAAAGGACTCAAAATGACAAAAAAAAGGCACAAAATAACTAAAAAAGACACAACAACAGACACAAAAGACACAACAACAGACACAAAATTAGCAAAAAACACACAATGTCCAAAAAAAGACACAAAATGAGAAGACAGAATGACCAAAAAACCCACAGAAGACATAAAATGATCAAAAAAGACACAAAAAGACACAAAATGACCAAAAAAAGACACAAAATAACTAAAAAAAGACACAAAATAACCAAAAAAAGACACAAAATGACTAAAAAAAAGACACAAAATGACCAAGAAAGACACAAAATAACTAAACTAGACACAAAATAACTAAAAAGAAACAACAACAGACAAAAAATGACACAAAATCACTAAAAAAAGACACAAAATAACTAAAAAAAGACACAAAATAACCAAAAAAAGAGACAAAATAGCTAAAAAACAAAATCAAAAGACACAACAACAAAGACAAAACGACTTACAAAGACAAGAAAAGACATGAAAAGGATACAAAAATGGACTCAATAGCCCTATAAGACTCCATAGAGTTAAATACTGTCCCTGTCTTTGGACCTGGGCTGAATAACGTTGGTTAGATAATTACTTTCTGCTGTTTGTGAATCAGCAGAACCAGCGTTAGCAGCAGCAGCATCAGGTGCCTCTGAGGGACCAAGAGAAGCCAATGTGAGGCTCCTCATTCTAGTAAAGTCCTATAATCACCCTTTAAAAATCAAACTCCCAAATTGGATCAAAAGCTATCTATAAAAGCGAGCCGATGCGGGCTAATGAAGTACAGTACTTAATGAACTATTAGGGTAATCAAAGAAGCTGAAGCGGCAAGCGGCCTAGCTGTGGTTCATGCTTGGTTTGCTCCTCTGATTAACACTGAGAGCTGAGAGGAGTGTGATGGATTGTCCTTGATTCTCAGCCTTTAAAGGCTCCCAACGTCTTTAACCTGTGCACATACAGTAACGTGTACTGGTAAATGAAACAAAAAGCGTCATGGCGTTCAACTAGGGTAGTAGTAGTACAAACACAAGAGGTTGTATTCATTAAATAAGTTAATCAAGTTTTTCAATGGAGTGAGTTTAGTTGCATGCATCAAGTTCAGGGTTACACTCGTCACCATCAGATTCAAAATCACGTTTTATGTTGGACAAAAGGACTAAAAAAGACACAAAATGACTAAAAAAAGACACAAAATTACCAAAAAAAAGACTCAAAATTATCAGAAAATACACAAAAGACAAAAAAAATGATCCAAAAAAGACACAAATTGACTAAAAAAGACACATAAAGACACAAAATGACTAAAAAAAGACAAAAAATGACACAAAATGACTAAAAAAGACACAAGATGACACAAAATGACCAAAAAAGACACAAAAAGACCAACAAAAGACACAAAATAACTAAAAAAGACACAACAAAAGACACAAAATGACCAAAAAAGACACAAAATGACAAAAAAGACACCAAATAACTAAAAAAAGACACAAAAAGACCCCCCAAAAAGACACAAAATGACTAAAAAAAGACACAAAAAGACACAAAATGACTAAAAAAAGACACAAAATGACTAAAAAAAGACACAAAATGAGAAGACAGAATGACCAAAAAAAACCCACAGAAGACACAAAATGACAAAAAAGACA